>NW_027509817.1:399135-459178 GCF_048541705.1 Temnothorax americanus
TACACTCTAGCCGATATCTGAGAAAGGAAACGGCCAAATATCTCAAAGTATTTTTCTTAGTCATTCAAATTATTTAATACATACCTGACGATTGAAAATAGTGCGCAACAATGTTGTACCAGAATATAGTTACGTAGGTGTCAGACGCGACTATGGTATTAAGACGAATAGCAGTAATTAAGTAATTATGAATCAGCACGGGATAGTAGTACTTTTCGAGATCTATATAATATTCCACGTGATATGAAAATCCCACTGGCCGCGTTGGATAGTCGGATGTTACATTTTTGCCGATTATTTTCGGAATTATCGCGAGAAAAGGAAAAAGGCTGCCAAATGCATACATACCACCTAGATGTGAAAAATGCGATCTGTTAATGATTCTTTCGTTAAATAGATTATTTTTGAGTTATATATAAATTAATTTTTAATAATATCTTAATTAAAAATCACATTAGGCAAGCATAAAATTAATTGTTATTACAAATTATTAGCTAATAATTTTTCCTAACGCGAGCGTGAAATGGGCCGCTTTTCGCGCTCGTTTTGAGTGAGCAAAACGATCCATTTCGCAATCGATGACGTAAGCGTTGAAAAATAGAGCCATTTCTTAACTAGTGGAAAAATGAAATTGTAAAACAAGCGGCCTGTTTCACGCTCTTGTTAGGAAATAATTATTTAAGGCGAGTGCAATCACCCGCACCCGTGTCCAATTCTCAACTTCCCGCACTTGTTACACACCCTATTTTATATTATAAAGTGCGTGGAAAGCGGTCTATTGTACACGCGCCATCTGTGCGACGGATGGCCGATTCCGCACGCGTGAGAGATTTCTCACTCAAGGCTGCGTGCGGGAATATCTCATTCCTGCACGGGTTCGAGTGGGGAATTTCTCGCGTGGGGAATTGGCTATTTGCCGCACAAATGGCGCGCGCGTAATGGGCCACTTTTCACGCACGTGTGATATAATACAAGTAGAAACTTGCACATTGTTTTCTCGTAGTTTTTAATTGTGCAAGTAGAAACTTGCACATTGCTTCCTCATAGTTCCTAAGTGTGCAAGTTTTTATTTTATTCGAGGTATAATTATCGGTATTTATTTGTTTTGGCTTCCTCATAGAGGAAGCTTTGTTAGCAAAGGTTCTGATTTCACACTTAACTCTTTTGGGGACTGCGTAAATAATTATATACATTCACTAAAAAATACTAAAAATACTTGTCCATTTAAAAACTAAAACAATACTTTATCGATAAAAAAAATCAGCCCGATATTATAAATATTTGAGATAGCGATTTATTTTTAATTCTATTATATTTTCCAGTCTTTTCTACCCCTATTTCATATATAATTGGTTAAAATTTGGTTGATCAGATCAAGTTTTATAAAGCTTCTATGTATGTACGAATTCTTCGAAATTTCAAATGTGTGTAATACGAGATCTGATCAATCAAATTTTAATGAATTATATATGAAATAGGGGTAGAAAAAACTGGAAAATATAATAAAATTAAAAATTAATCGCTATCTCAAATATTGAGAAAACAGCAGCGTAAAACACATTTTTCAAAAAAAGGAAAATCTGCATAAAATCTATACCGGTAGACCGATTTCAATAAAATTTGAGGAGGACATACTTTCTAGGATACTCTATTTGTGTGCAAAAATTCAAACTGGTATCTAAAAAATTGTAGAAGTAGATGCGTGTACAAAAATCCGTACACACACACACACACACACACATACATACATACTTCCGGACATTTTTTACTAATATGATTTTTCGACATTTTAGAACATTCTAAACCTATTTCTATCAAAATCTCGAAAAAAAATTTTTTCACCATTACAAAGCTTCCTCTATGAGGAAGCAATACTATTTATTTATGATTGTATATATACTATCAGTTTTAACGCATAATATAATAATGATTAATTTCTATTAATTTCTTACTAGCATAGCCGATAGTAATGCTTCTTCCACTCTCCGCAAACCTATGCAAAATTTCAAATTCGCTTTGGATGGTCCACAATTGCTAATCCCTTTGCATGTGTATAAGAAGTATCTTGATCTACAACTAGAAATTCATATTTTTTAAATAAATGTGATTTCACTTAATATCGTGATTTTCTGCATATCTTTTCTATATTGTATACCAGGTTCGTCAGCTTAACGATGCACACACCATCTATTATGAGTGGTGGTATACATTCGATGGTTGCATCAAGATCGCCGCGTAATGTCACTAAAGCGAGTACTTTGAATCCAACATTTCCCGGCAAAATAATGAGATCGGAAAATACGTTTCGCAAAATGTAAAAGTATGTTCGACCTACACTGATAATTTCAAATATTTTTAACTTCGAATTTCTAGTATTGTTTAAAAATGGTAAAATGTCTGAAAAGAAAAACGCTGGAACTCTCATTAGGTTAAGTGGACTGCATTCTCATAATATATAAGGTCGGTAAGAACTTCGTTAAACGTATCGGATTACCATAGCAAAATGACGAAACAGTTATGATATTCAGACAAGTAATGTGAATATAGGTTAGATCAATGCGTGAATATATTTATAGTAATAAGTGATTATTATCGAGTGTTATAGAGGAGGAATGTTCCTTCAAACAACGTTTAAAAATATAGTCTTTTAATGAACTAAACATAAATGAATACTGGATTTTAAGAATAATCGTATATATAAGGTGGACTAGAAATACGCTATTTACGCATTAATCCTCGTAGAACATAATGGTGTTTATACATAGCTATCCGAGAGAACTTATATTTACAAGGCGAAATATGTTTATGTACTTAAAAGTACTCTTTATAGTACGATCGTGTATTGAATTAAGGTAAAATCTGGTGCACCGAATTATTATGAAATTAATTGTTTAGGATTAATTATCTAGGAAGTTAACATTTTAACGCCTCGAGGACTTCTTAATGGTAATATAAACAACGCAAGAAATGTTAAAGACGATTCGTTATTTAAACGCCTTCAGAAGGCAAGATGATTTTCTCGGTCATCACAGTTCTGTAACCAAAGATCAAAAATGACTGTAACGATATTACAGTCGTCGTAAAGCTCAGTCGAATGATCTATGGATGTAATTCAGAATACAATGACTTACCTCGCAAAGTAACAACGACTCGTGTTACAGTAGAATATTACATGCGTAATATCCTTTAATCACGTAATTGGCCGGCAAGGAATGGACAATCACGTAGTTTGGTAATGGCCGTGGTATTGTTAATGGCCGTCGTAGAGAAAGTCCTTCCTTCCTTCCTTCCTTCGTTCATTTACAAGAGATCCCCTCTCGTGGTATGTAATGTTCCGTGTATTTGATGGATTCTGATCTCTTGGTTGTACGACTCGAGGACATTTACAATCCGTATATATTCGCAGTATCGTTATAAGATATTTTGGAAGCTTCACTCGAAACGTTTTATCGTGAAGGAGACTCGACGACTTCTGTCTCTGCCAGGCGCCGTCTACCAGCGGCGGTAGCGCGTAGTAATCTAGTGTTATGCGCAGTGATTAGTGCGCATCGGTCTTCTAGCCGTGCGGCGGCAGTGGGCTGTTCTACGGCCCGGCGTAGGGCACGGCCCTTAGCTTCTCTCTCACTCTCTCTCTCTATCTCTCTCTTGTGTGTGCTTCTAGCGCGCGTGGATGGGTGCATGTGTATGTGGATATAGGTGTGTTTACGGAGTCGGGAGCTCCGTTCTACGGGCTAATTCTTTCTTTCTTAAACAAGTATTTATGTGTCTTTTCATATCTCTTGTTTTTTAAGTTTTAATTTCCGATATTATTAAAATAGAAGATGATTTTTTTTTTAAATATTGAATTATTGATCGATTGATGATTAACTTGGAAACCATGTCATCTTATTTTTTTTGCATAAACGGTCGTCTGGGGATAATTTTTAGACCCCAATCAAAAGTTACTGTTATTAATTATATATTGCATATTTTTTATTGTTCTATAATTTATTAGTATTTATGGACAGTATATGTAATAATATCAATATTTTCTGAAAAAGAAAAAAACAAAAAAATATTTAAAAAACAAAAGAAGCATTAAAATTACTGTGACGTGAGCTTTATTTTGGACACTAGAGTCCAAAAATCACTCCAAATGACCGTTCTTGGGTTAATAAGAATCACAATGTAGAAAACATACCTGCGCGATGACTTGTGTTAGACCGATAACCGACACCGTCACAAAGATAACCCGCCTGTTTCTGTCCTTTTGAAAGAGCCATTGCCCCAGCAACGAAAGTAGCGTACGATTGAGTTTATATAATCGAGACTGAAAGATATCCTTAGACCGTCGTGAGACAGGTTAGTTTTACCCTACTGATGACCAGTCATTGCGATAGTAATCCTGCTCAGTACGAGAGGAACCGCAGGTTCGGACATTTGGTTCACGCACTCGGTCGAGCGGCCGGTGGTGCGAAGCTACCATCCGTGGGATTATGCCTGAACGCCTCTAAGGCCGTATCCTCTCTAGTCAAAGGTGGCAATGATATCTCTAGGAGTCTCGTGAGTCGAAAGGCCCAAAACAATGTGACACACTACTAGGCGGCCGGTCCCCTTCAACGGGGGACCCGGTCGTCGCACGAGCCCGGTTTGCCGTACGGCGCCTCTGTCCGTCGTCGGGATCTCACCGCTTACGACGGCACGGCGTCTAACGGTCAAACATAAGTTTCGCGAGTTCGATGTCGAGATTCGGAATCGTCTGTAGACGTTAGATGTATCCATCTTCAACACTCGGTTTCGACTACTGCACTGCATCAATATCGCCTCTAACAATTTTCAGTCTAATAAAAAATTCGGTAGAACTGTTCGATATCACTCATTCTGTCTCTTACCTCTTGCTGCTACTATTACAAAAGCGAAATTTATACTTATCATAGGGTATAGATTGTCAGTCTCTTGAGAATTCCATTTAATGTTTGATTGTCGTAAAATCTAAAATGCATATTTGTCGCTAACGTGTTTATACCGCAGAAACCAAAACGGCACATTGTAAAGTCGCAAGATTATCTTATGGAAATTACGCAATTATAGAGAAGAGAAACAGTCATGCTGAAAATATCGTCTTCGTGGATTCGACGCAGACAAAAGAGATATAAAAATTTTATTTGCAAGTAGAGTCGATCTAAGACAGGACTGTTACGAAAAGCTTTGAAATCGGTTACATTAGAAAATAATAGTCTTATGACGTATGAACTTATCAAAGGTCTATGTGTCTATTGTATTACATATTTTCATTATTAAAGATTTTTCTTGTTTTTTTTAATTAAA
The DNA here is from genome assembly GCF_048541705.1 of Temnothorax americanus. Classification (NCBI taxonomy): domain Eukaryota; kingdom Metazoa; phylum Arthropoda; class Insecta; order Hymenoptera; family Formicidae; genus Temnothorax; species Temnothorax americanus. Next base: position 404,443 of record NW_027509817.1, read on the forward strand.
GATAGACATAAAAGATGTTTTACCAATAAGATAAAAGTGCAAGCATGAGTACTGATATTCTTATTATATGTAATTCTTCTCTCGCGTAAATATAGACAGCGCTCTGCTATTATTTAAATAGTAATATATCAACATTATTTTTATATTGATAATAATTTTACATTTTTTAGAAGAGAAATTTCGAAAATTCTGTATTAGCGTACGGATTGTAAGACTGTGAAATACGGAACAGATGCACATACAACTTAGAAAAGAAAAGTAAAATTACTCAAAATATCAGTAGGAAAATGATCATATAGAGAAAATTATGACAAGTCTTATTGTACTAAAACTAGAAAGAGCTTTTATCATACTTTTTTTCAACACGTACAAGTTAAAGTGCTCTTCAGTATTATTATATTGTTGCGCTCGTCCGCACGTTCGCTACACTCTCGCACAACACACTCACTCGCGAACGCGGCGCGCTATCCCGTTTCCGGGAATAAAGACTCTCTAATGAAAGAAAACTGGTTTAATGAACAAATGTAACAGTGGCTCGTGAACACGTCAGTACAGTTCGAAGGCCCGGCGGAGAATCTGAATACCGACATCTGTCAACAAACAACGACAGGCCCGTCGTCAAGCACGTCGTCAGGCAGCGCTTTACGACTGCCTTCCGGGTTTCTACCGGGCGTCTCGGCTCGGGCGCAACACTGCCCCCCCTCTTCTTAGATTGTCGTCCCGACAATCTTCTGGAGGCCAATCGCGGGGTGGAGAGCGAGGAAGCTTAGTCCCCTACAAAAATTAAACATTTAAGACTTTTTCACAAACATTTTATTTAAAGTTGAGCCCACCCCACCAAGCTCAACTAAATCGCGCCTCCCTCATTGGGGCATTCTGATCGAAAATGCCCAGTTTTACCGCAAGTCCAACACTCCCCCCGGGCGCCGCCAGGATTTTTATTAATTTTTTCATTTCTTTTAGAATCATCCCTTTGAAGAGTTTTCAGCGCCTTGGCCCTTTCAACGGCTACATTCAGGAAAGTTATTTCCTCCATCTGAAGCGCTCGCCGAATGAAATGATCGGAAACGGCCGTAACGAATTGCGCGCAAGCGATTTTGTCACGAAGCTTATATGGGCACTCGGGGTACGCCAGGCGCGAGAGTTTGTCTATTTCCGAACCGAGTGCGGCCAATTCCTCTCCGAATTTCTGTTTACGATTTGTAAACGCGACGTAGCTATTTTGCGATTGTCGTCCCTCCTCGAAACGCAGCTCAAGCTTTGCTTTGAGCTCAGCGAAATCTAGCCGTTCGACGTCTTCAACCGTCTTTAAAACTGAGCGCGCTTTCCCCCTCAGCCTCGAAGCCAACGCGATTGTTTTGGTAGCGTCATCCCAATGATTCGCCCGCGCGATTAAATTTAATTGTGAAAAATATTTATATAACGAGATCGTCCCGTCAAACGTGTTGGGTTTTAGCTTATATCCAAGCTCACTCGCGACCGCGACACTTTCACCCGCGCGCACAGACCGTACTTCCGCGCGGCTCGCCACCGGGGCTCTCTTCCCCGCGTTCGCGTCCCGCGTTTCCACGCCGCTCGCGACCGCGTCTGTCTCACTCGCGTACGCGCCTCGTATTTCCGCGCCGCCCGCGACCGCGTCCCTCTCGCGTGTGACCCGTGCCCCCGTGCCGTTCGCAACTCGCGGCCCCGAGTCTCCGGACGCTCTATTAATCGAAGGACTTAGCTCGGAACTCGGAATTGTCGGAGATTGTCCCTCGGAGTCGGCGGAGCTCCTCCTCCTGCTGTCGAAATGTCGCCGCGTATTCTCTCTCTCTCTCTGCGCCTGTTCTTCGCGCATCTCGCGGATCTCGCGAATCACCGCCTGGAGGATCACCACCTCCGTCGTCATCTCCGCGGCGTCCGACTGTGGAGCGCTACCCGGAGTCGTTTCCTTGCGGCCATGAGGAAATTTCTGATCGTCTAATCGTAGCTCGTCGCTCGTCTAGTCCTCGCTCGTCCGATCGATCCGTTCGATCCCGGACGAGCCCCCAAAATGTTGCGCTCATCCGCGCGTTTGCTACACTCTCGCACAACACACTCATACTCGCGAACGCGGCGCGCTATCCTGTTTCCGGGAATAAAGACTCTCTAATGAAAGAAAACTGGGTATTTATTTAGAATAGCTACTGCACCTCAAATATCGATGAAATTAGGCTTAATCGATTCGTTTTTGCATAAAACGAAAGAATCTGGCAGAAAAATGCGGCGGTCTGCCCAACGAAGCGAGATATTTAACGTTAAAGTTGACGACTCTCAGGTTATGAAACCTGTCATACCGACGAGATGTAGCAACTGTGGTAGCGACATGAACATGCCCCGCGGCCACATGCGCATGCTCTGTCAGCTCTGTGGCCACATGCGCATGCTCCGTGTCCGCACGCGCATGCAAAAGTGCGCGAATTTGAAACGTATGCATACTTATAATGCATAAATATAAATATGTACTTTTTATATACGAACTATTCTCTGCTTTAACAAATTATTTGTTAAATAATTTGTTAAAGCAGAGAATAGTTGGTATATGGAAAGTACATATTTATATTTATAATGAATAGTTGGTATATAAATATGTACTTTTCATATACCAACTATTCTCTGCTTTAACAAACTATTTGTTAAATAATTTGTTAAAGCAGAGAATAGTTGGGGTATGAAAAGTACATATTTATATGTACAATGAATAGTTGGTATATAAATATGTACTTTTCATATACCAACTATTCTCTGCTTTAACAAATTATTTCTGTTTCGTTAACTTCGACGCATAATATCTGTAGCAGAAATAATTTGTAAAGCAGAGAATAGTTGGTATACGAAAAGTACATATTTGACGACTTGACATGTTATGAAATCTGTCATACCGACGGAATGTAGCTCGCGAAATTTTAAACAAGTGAAGCGCGCCACTATTATGATTGTTATGTGTCGTATGCACTGCGTGCAACCGTCCTATAAAAATCGCGATAAAAGTAATTATTTCGATAAAATGCTGTTTTTCGAATTCATACAGTTAATGGCGAATAAAAATGAATTAGTAAATTTTCTAATTGAACACGGTGTGTTGCCATCGAAAATTAATTGTAGGAATTGTGGTGTGGAATTAACTATTGATAAACGGACATTGTTGTTTCGATGTCAAAGAAGATATTCCGCAGCAATGTCCTCAAAAAAGAAACGTGTCTCCAAGGCATGTAATTTTTTTAAAAGTGCCAAAGTAGGCACTTGGTTTGGGAATAGCAATTTGGAACTCGCTACAATTTGTAAGATTATAGCGAGTTTCCTAATGCTACGCCCTCCTCGACAGGAAGACTTCGAGGAAGAACTTGGCATTTCTTCCACCACGGTTGTCGACTGGTTCAGTTTTTGTCGCGAGGTAATATATTTTAATATTGTGCATTAATTTTATATATCTACATATATTATTATTATTTTTGATATTTACAGGTCTGTGCGTACTGGGCCGATAAGTGCAGCGAGAAACTTGGAGGTCCAGGACGCACCGTTGAAATCGACGAGGCAAAAATCGGCCATCGTAAATACAACCGTGGTCGCCTTTTGAAAGGCAATTGGATATTTGGCGGATACGAGCGAGAGTCGAAGAAAATTTTTATTGTGCCAGTAGAGGATCGAACGGAAGAAACGCTCCTGGCATGCATTAAGGAGTGGATCATGCCAGGAACAACGATTGTTTCAGATTGCTGGAAATCCTATAATTGTCTTAACAATGAGGGCTTCCAACATCTGACAGTCAATCACACTTACAACTTCGTCGATCCAGATACTGGTAAGTAACGGGAAACCTTGTGGTAAAACGTTAACGATATGAATATATAGTTACAAGTACCTATATGTTAAAATAAATATATCTTAATTTACAGGCGCCCATACTCAGCATATCGAGCGTGTTTGGAGAGAAGTTCGAGCAAATATTCCAAAGTACGGGACTCGATCGCACCATATGTCGAGGGATATTTATTCGAATTTCTATTCAAACACGCTCATCCTAGGGCTGAGAGAATAAAAATCTTCTTCGACGTTATCGCCCAGATGTATCCTCCATTGTCTACTGTCGAGGCCGAGCAAACAGAGTAAATACATTTGGAGACACGTTTCGACATTGGAACAACAAGAAACTGTGTTGCAACATCCGCAATTCCTACAATTAATGTTCGATACACCGCGTTGCGAAATCTGACATATTTTAATATTTGTTGCATTACAATACCATATTATATATATATATTTGATATTTTATATTTATATTTTTTTTATTTGAATAAATGATAATTTTATATTTGAAATACATTACTTTGTATTAAAGTGTTTTTACCGAAACCACAAACTTCAGAAGTATACATTAATTTTTATTATTTATTAATTTGATTGAAATTTAGATCTAACATTTCCTGCAAATAAACGCTGTAGCTATATACATTGCTGCGTCGAATTTGCCCGAATTCCTACAAAGTATAAAAAACACAATAATACTTATTTAAAAATATAGTTATCAATTAAAATCAAAACAATTACCTCGTGATTTAAATAACGGAATCTATCCTTAATATTCAGCTTTCTCTCCTCTGTGTATGCATTTTTCAATGTGAAACTTAAAATATCATGCAAAAAATCTTCGGAAATGTGATTTAAAATTGCAAAATTTACAATGATCATTCTATTGTGATCCTTGAAATTTTTGTCCCAAAACATCTTGCGAATAAATTTGGGCCATGTCTTCGCATCGCCAACAACATCTTGTACCGCGAGCCATGGATTACTATTTATTTGCTCGACTAAATACGACATTGTAAATAATAAGTTGATTTGGAGGTTGTAAATAACGATCTGAAGTTGAGCGCGTTAAGGTATGTCGCTACACATGTGGCTACGGAGCATGCGCATGTGGCCGCGGGGCATGTTTCTGTCGCTACCACAGTCGCTACATCGCGTCGGTATGACAGGTTTCATAACCTGAGAGTCGTCAACTTTAACGCTAAATATCTCGCTTCGCAGGGCAGACCGCCGCATTTTTCTGCCAGATTCTTTCGTTTTATGCAAAAACGAATCGATTAAGCCTAATTTCATCGATATTTGAGGTGCAGTAGCTATTCTAAATAAATACCCGGAACTGTATTATTATGTATGTCAGACATTTCTTACAAAGGAAATAATTTAATTTTGTGTAAAATATTTGCTCAATTTGTATTAAATTTATTGGGCAGTAGTTGTATGTTTTAACTACGTCAATGTCAACACGCGATTGTTATGATCCATTATTTTTTGCCCCAACCAGTACACGATAAATAAATATAGTAATTGAGTGATAATATGCGTGACATAACGGTTTAAAATTATTTAGCACATGGAATTAAATTTAATAATTATATAAAATGCAATCTAATGATTTTCTTATCAAATAAGGTATTTTAAATTACATATTAATAAATTTGTAAATTAATAAAGAAAAGATGAATAAAATTAATTTCTATCGTATAATTCATAATTCACAATGTCATGCAAAGGCTTATTTTGCTTCCTCATAAAGAAAGCTTTGTTTTCGTAAACTTTGTATATGAACCTTTGATTGCGTATATATAAAGTTGGGTTTAATCAACCAAATTTAAAAGATTTATATACTTATAATAATAATAATAATAATAATAATAATAATAATAATAAATTTATTTAATTCTTGTCTTGCGGCTTAGGATGACTTCCATCAACTCTTACATAAATTTACAAACATACAACATAATTTGCAAACATATAACTTTCTCTTTAACATACATATATATTATACATCACTTAGATCATTTTAACTAACTCTAAAACTAATTCAACATTCTAACTGTTTTTCAATTTCCCTTCCTACTCTTCACCTTCCATCCCTTCCTTTTCCTCCGCCTCTTTTCTAACCCTTTCTATCCTTTTCATTACTTCTAGTCCTTTTCCTTCCTCTCCTAAAAATTCTTTTAACTGTATCTCGCTTTTTGTCGCTTCACATTTTTTTAGTATACGTTCTATGTTCTCCTATTCTTTTTGGCATATTCTGCACTTTCTATCTTCCTCCTTTCTCCAATGTTGACTGCCCTTCACCTCACTTCCGCATCTGTATCTGGCTATCAGCATTCTATCCTTTTTCTTCTTCTTTCCTAGTAGATACTTTGGTAACTCCTCTGTTAAAATCTTTTTATAGCTACTATTGTACCTTGACTCGTTTATCTTTATCTGTCTCTCCTCCTTCTCTCTTTCCTCTATTCTCTTTACAAGATTCCCCACCGCCTCTCGGTCTCCCGCCTCCATTTCTCTCCTTAGCTGCTCCTTCTCCATTCCTGCCTTCTCTATCAGTTCTCTTCTCTTCTTCTCCCACTTACTTTTTTCTTTCTTTGGTCTGCTCCTCTCTAGATCTTTTATACATGCTTGAACTATTTTCTTTCCTGACTGTCTCGCCTTCTCCTCATACCTTGCAGCTCTCCTTATTATTGCCCTTACTTTTATTTCCTTCATTTTGGTTTCTTCTGCTATTACATAATTCGGGGTTCTACTATCCAATCCTAAAATCCATTTAACATACTTTCTTTTTATCACATCTAATCTGCTTTCGTATAGCCACCCCCATATTTCAGCTCCGTATAATGCCACTCCTTCTACCAGTGCCTCGAACATTTTCATCCTTCTTTCAAAATCTTCTTTAAATATTCTCTCTCCAATGCTCCATGTCCTCTTCATCGCTATTGTAGCCTTTTTCATCTTATCCTTTATATGATTCTCCGTTCCCCCATTCTTCTGTAGAATATATCCCAGATACTTTATTTCTTTGACCTCCTCTATGTCTTCTCCTCCCCATTTCCATTCCCTTTTCTTCCTTCTTCCCCTAGCTTTCTTGAACGCCATTATCTTTGATTTCTCTGGACTCAAACTCAAACCCTTCCCTTCCAAATACCTCTTGAGCCTCCTCATCATTTCCTTCAATTCTTCCTCTCTCGTCGCCATTAACACTATATCATCTGCGTATGATATTGTCCAGAATTTTTCTTTCTCTATCACCAGGCCTCCTGCTTGTCCTTTTTCCATTCCTTCTTCTAAATCCATGATGTATAAGTTGAATAGGTTCGGGCTCAACGGGCATCCTTGTCTTAGTCCCTTTCCTGTCCAAAATTCCTCTGTCTTTTTATCTCTTATCTTCACTACATTTTTCGTTTCTTTGTATGTCTCCATTATTCTTCGTCTCAAGTTATCTTCAATTCCTATCTTCCTCATTATTTTATTCAATTTCCTTCTATCTACTTTATCGAAAGCTGCCTTAAGATCAGCAAAGAATGCAAAAACCTTTCCATTTTTCTTACTCAGCTCCTTATTCGCTACATAGTTTACTGTGTATACTGCATCCATCGTTCCTCTATTCCTTCTAAACCCGAATTGCAATTCCCTTAACTTGGCCTTCGTCTCCTTCTCCAACCTCGCATTTAAGATACTTGCGTATATCTTGTACGCCGTATTCATTTAAGTAACTCCTCGGTAATTTTTTGGGTCGTTTCTCTCTCCTTTTTTATATATTGGACTAATCATGCCTTTATTCCAATCTCCCGGTATACCCTCTCCTTTCCATATTCTGTTGATTAGCTTCAGGAACTCTTCACCTACATCTTTTTGCATGTATCTCCACGCCTCGTTCTCAATCCCGTCCTCTCTTGTTGCCTTTCCCATCTTCAGTTTCTTTATTACTTCAATCACCTCTTCCCTCGATATTTCTTCAGCTCCCTTTGTTACCTCTTTTCTCGTGCCATCTTCTTCCTTCTCTTCAATGTCTAGCACCACTCTTTCTTTTGTCCCTCCTAACATTTCCATGAAGTGGTCTCTCCACTCATCCATTTGTATCTCCTTGCTTATTCCCTCAGTTTTCTTTTTCCTGTATTTATTTATATACTTCCACGCTTTCGCTTCATTTTTAATGTTCCTTAACTTTTCTTCTTCCTCCCTTTTGTGCCTCATCTTCTGCTCCTTACACCATTCCTTGTGCTCCTTTCTTTCTCTCACATATTCTTCTTTTCCGATCCTTCCCTTTTTCCAGTCCCTCATCAATCTCCTCAATCTCTTTTTCCTTTCCTTCCATTCTTTATTATACCATTCTTTTCTTCCTAATCTTCGTGGTATTATCCTTTTCTTATGCTTCGTGATAGCGCTCTTTCTTTTCTGTGCTCCCTTTTCGCTGGTACACAATTCCAAATGAATTTACCGGACAATTTATTTTTAATCTTCCTCCATTTATCTTCTTCCATCCATGTTTCAACTAGTCCTTTTACGTCAAAATTCTTCAAATAGTCCCATGTTTCCTCACATTTATTAGCCAGTCCCGCCACGTTCCAAAAGCATATCCTTAACCCTCTTTCTGTTTCCACCTTATTTTCTTCTTCTCCCTCCTCTCTCACTCCCTCTCTCTCCCTCTCCCTATCCTCTCTATTCTCTACTCTTTCCGAAAAGCATCTCTACTTTCCAGCATTTCGGTTCTTTCATTCCATTTCCATTCGCAATTGTCTATCCATATTCTTTGATATCCTACCGTTGCTTTCTTCTCCTTTTCTCTCTCTGCTTTTACCATACTCCATAGCTGTTTTTGTATCTGCCTCTCTGTTGCCGTCAGATCGTCATCCATAAATATGTTTTTTGCCTTTCCTATCTCCCTCCTCTTTGCTATTATTTCTTTTTTATCTTCCCATCTATTGAATCTTACTAGCGTCATTTTGTATTCTCCTCGGCCAATTGCCTGCACTTCGTCCACTTCCACCTTCTTTTTAGTGACTTCTTCAAGAAATTTCTCCATCTTCTCTTCTCTTTCACCTCCATTTTCTACTTTCATTCCTTTTATGATTATGTTGTTTTTCCTTCTTCTCCTTTTGGCTAATTCGGCGTTTCTTTCCATCTCCTTCATCTTCTTCATTAGTTCAGTGCTCTTTACCTTTTCACCTCCCCTGTTCTCCACTTTCTCCTCCAGCTGTTTTATTCTATTTTCTAAACTCGCTTTCTGCTCCTCCCAAAGCAGTTCTCTCTTTCTGTAATCCTCACACAGGTCGTGTATCTTTTTCATTAACTCTTCTTTGTCCTTCTTTCTTTCTCTCTCTTGATCATCCATTTTCACTAAAATCTCTTTCAGCATTCTTTCCACATCCATATCTCCTTCTTTCTTTTCCTCTCTCTTAACCTTGTTTGGCGGCGATCTTATCACCCTTTTTTCTTTGCTGAAATTTTCTAAAATTTCCATTTCCGCTTTTTCTGCTATTTCTTTTTTTCTTCCTTTCCTCTTTTCCTTACGTATTCTGTAATTGATTCTTGGTTTCTTGTTCTATTCCTTATTTTTGACAGCTCCTCCGCCCTCGTGGGCCTGCCTCTCGTACCTTTTTCTATCGTCCTCTTCTCCTTCTCGCCTTTCTTAAGATTGATATCTATTTTCTTGTCCTCCTCCTTCTTCTCGTCCATCCGAATTATTTTCTCGCTTCTTATCCCTTCGGCACCTCTTTCCTCCTGTCACTCTCTTCTTTATCGACCTGCTTTCGTGCTGCTCCGACTCCGGTTTCTCCGTGCCTGTTTCCGCCTCTAACCTTAATCTCCAAATTGTCGCAGCCGCACAGAATCCCCGAATTCGTCCTTAGTTCGACTCCTTCACTGTTGACTTATATCTGCAGTCAGTCCTGCATATTTGAGCATGCAAACTACTTGAAACAAAGTCGCCCCATGGCGAAGGAACGGCAGATGAGCTCGAAAAAAACACTGACCGTTGGACAGGCGTGCCTCTCTCTACTTACTCGATCCCGGAAGTCCCATTTATATACTTATAAATAGATGTAGAAAAAAACCAAAGAAAATATTGTTTTTTGAGTTTTTGATGCCAATATGTTCAGAATGTTCTAATACGTCAAAAAATTGCGTTTAAAAAAATGTCCGTGTGTGTGTGTGTGTGTGTGTGTGCGTGTGCGTGTGCGTGTGCGCGTGCGCGTGTGCGTGTGCGTGTGCGTGTGCGTGTGCGTGTGCGTGTGCGTGTGCGTGTGCGTGTGCGTGTGCGTGTGCGTGTGCGTGTGCGTGTGCGTGTGCGTGTGCGTGTGCGTGTGCGTGTGCGTGTGCGTGTGCGTGTGCGTGTGCGTGTGCGTGCGTGTGTGTGTGTGTGTGTGTGTGTGTGTGTGTGTGTGCGGATTTGATGTCCGTGGTTGCTCTAACTTCCATAAATTTTGTGATATCGGGCTCAATTTTTTTGTAAATGTAGAGTATTATTAAAGGAAGGTTGGTATTGAATTTGGCGATGATCGGTAGAGGGGTTCATTTTTTATAAAATTTTGAATTTTTTGAGAAATGTTTGTGGCAACTCTAACTTCCGCAAATTTTAAGATATCGGGTTATTTCTAATTTTATTATAATCTTCAGTATTTTCTACCCCTATTTCATATATAATTCTTTAAGATTTGGTTGATTAGATCCAGCTTTATACGCGATCAAAGGTCTATATGTGAAGTCCATATATGGAGCATGTAGCCTGTACTCCCAAAGTCAACATTGATTTGACATTGCGTCAATTGTAAAACCCCACTTGTGCTACTAAACTGACCCTTTTTCAAGTCATAAAAATTAAGGTTAAATTTAAAGTAAAAAAAGTGCAAATTAGAAACTTGCACATTACTTCCTCATCATTACAGATCGCTACCATTGCTCTTATTTTATTTCGCTCATAAAGCTTCCTCTATATGAGAAAACCAAATTAATAAATACTAATAATTATAAATCAAACAAAGAAAAATGGAGCGTTGAGCCGTAACAAGGTGTTGGTGTTCATATATACTTAAGTAAAAAAGTAACAAATTGTAATGTACATACATACTGTACATATATTCCAACTTCATAGACTGCGCGTCGCAAATTTGTCGGACTTGAAACACAGCTATCTTGGAACATTAATACTCTTCTCTCCCCGGAATCAAATCGACGCAATTTTTAAAAAATACAATTTTTAAACAATTAAATCGCGTCGATTTAATTCCAGGGAAGAAAGGGTATTAATGTTCTAAGATAGCTGTGTTTCAAGTCCGACAAATTTGCGGCGCGCAGTCTATTAAGTTGGAATATATGTATATGTACAGTATGTACATTATAACTCGTTACTTCTTTACTTAAGTATAAAATATATTGTTGCGCGCCGACGAACGTTCGCCACACAATCACTCACTTTCACACTCGCGGCGCGTGTCACGACACTCTCGCACAAATAAGATGACTCGTTTAGAAAATCAGTAGCTCTTTATTACGACTCTCGGTATAATAGAGGAGCTCGGGACGACACGTCCGAACGAGACGCGTCCCAGAGTAAATCTGAACATCAGGTATGACAGGAAAATCAATAGTTAATTGAGCATCACGCAATCAATATTAGTAAACAAGCATCCGTCACTAAGGACGGTTCGCGACGCGACATTAAATGACGGGCGACTCGCATATACGCGCGACACGAGGACAGCACGGGCGTAACAATATGAACACCAACACCTTGTTACGGCTCAACGCTCCATTTTTCTTCGTTTGATTTTTAATCCATGTGAGCCTTTATTATTATATAGATACTAATAATTATGCATCAAATAAGATATAAGCTTCTTCATAAGAGGAGCTTTGTGAGCGAAATATTTTTTATGTTTTTCTTTCTGGAAAATAAGACATGTTGGGATGATTGCGACAAAAGTGCTTCGATGAATTAGTTTTCCTGTTATTGATAAAAAGCTTTAAATATTTTGTTCTAATGTTAATTGTTACAACAATTTTTTACATATGGTATATGTATATTTGTTTATTATAGACTACTGTTGGACATTAATAATTTATTTATCAAGATTTTAACACTTGCAAAGTTCTTTAATAATAAAAAATGTAAAAAAAAATGTTTTCTTTATATTGATAAATATTCTGTATGATTTTTGACAGAGCATCGTGGATTCCTCATAAGAAAAGGAATTTTCTTTACTTTAGAGGTTAATGGGTTTTTTATAGCTTTAATTATCTACAGAAAAGGCACTGGTAGGAAAGTTAGCTTACAAATGTACGATCTTACAAGATCTCATTTTTATCTGTTACTAGCGTGTGATGAATGATAATAGATAAATGTAGATATTCTTAGTTACATTCTAAAATTTTCATTACAAAGACCGTAGCAACATGAAGTATGACGATGATGTATGTACGCAACACCTTAAACAAAATTTTATTTTTACAAAGTAACTGCCATAGACGTATATGGATAGACTGAACATTACAACTGGAGAGCTATAGGCAAAATCTAAAGGACAGAGATGCTTGCTGAGACTCAATTCTGTACACGCTAAAACACGCTTTATCGCAGTATCAACCAATGAACCCTGAGATTGTTTCTTTGTTTCTCCACCTTACCTTCTTCACACCAACTACACAATTAGACAAGAAAAGCGTCTCAGCAAATCTATGTCTTTGATATCTTCTCTACAGCTCTCCAATAGGAATGCTCAGTCTATTATATACGTCTATGGTAATTGCACATATATATTCTATAAAACAATTACACTTACCGTATTGAAAGTTACATATGACAGTACAATGATTTTACCCATTCTTAGTATCGAAGGCCTCTCACATCTTATCATCATCATTATAAGAAGCTTCCTCGCTGCTATTGGCATATTGTACCACTCTGAATTATACCTACAATTTTTGGAAGAATTTTTAAAATTTTCCGAATGGACGCGAATGTACGCGTCTGGCGCCCAACATTCGGAACATTTCGTGGAGTATCGGAGGTGCGAGGAAATCACTGGAGAGGCCGACCATCCCGCTCTCCTCAGTCCTTTTGATCCGGCACACGTCCCGGAGCAGTCCGGGAGTGCAAAAAGGTCGTGACACTACATATTTATTGTTTTATAATCTCGTTCCAAAAAATGTTTAAAAAAATATTTTAAATTTATTTATTATTGGTTTTATAATCCTTTTTTTAAATATTTTTGAATTATTATACAATATTTTTAATTAAGAAAGATGCACCTTTCCGTGTTAGTTTGCAACGACACCGCTAGGCAGCGCATAGTGGTAAGGCTAACTCGTAAGTACACGTTGTGGGTGCTAAGGTTTATGTATGTTAATATAAGCTAATATAAGGATTGAGTTGCTAATACAATAAACAGGCCTCCGGCGAAACAAAATCATGACATTCGCAAGACATAGCCAGCAATACAACGCAAGGCTTACTCAACACTGCTGCGATGATATAGATATACAAAATAATGTTTTCCAAAATATAATGGCTTAGTCCAGTCGGCACGTCGTTAAAAATAACATATAAATCGACTAATTAGGACAAAGCTGCAAAAAATTTTAATCTCTTTGTTTGGGTGTCAGTAATGACGTACTAAGTTTCCGACCTCCCCCGTGGTGTGCTTCGGCCGCCATCTTGAAAGAAAGGGGTAGTAAATCGTTTTTTCGCGAATATCTCGGTTTCCATTAGACTTAGGCTAAAATAGTTTAATACAATATTGCAGAGAATTAAATTGTCTACAAAAAAAAGTATAGGTTTTTTCCTACGATCAATAGTTTTGGCGCTAAAACCGGGAGGAGTAGGATACTTTTTGTAACAAACGGTTTTAGCGACTCTATCTCGCCGTATCTCACTTCTCACGTAAATGACGTTGTTATTGTGCTAGTGACCCGTTGTCGTTTCACACATCTGGCTTTGTATTATTTACTCGACAGTTCTATAAGTACACTCCTTGTTAAAAGCTAGAAGGGGGGAGCATCCAAGGTTTTAAATAAATTAAAAAATATAGTTATGACGATTTTGTTTCTGCAAGCGTACTTTTCAATGAATCTATGATAGTTACCATGCCCCAAGAAAAATTTTTATCGAATGAAAAAAATAAGGATAGAATTATCTCAATGTTGGATAAAAAACTTCAAACTGCAGGATTTATTATCAAGCAAGCTATTGAAGATGCTGACACTCTTATTGTCAATACTGCGATTGATGCATCAAAGAATTACGATTCCGTAGTAATAGTTGGCGAAGATATTGATCTTTTAGTGTTACTGACAGCCTTAACATCATCTAAATCTAACATCTATTTCATGAAACCGAGCAAGGGAAAAACAGAGCAGAAGATTTATTCATCTACTTCCTTCCAATATCCTGATATTGCTATATTTTGTTTTTTCACGCATTCACTGATTGTGATACCACTTCAACATTTTTCAGGCAGGATAAAATAAAATTTATTATTTATGGAGATTCAGATACTCATCCAGATTTCATTGACATAGCAGGACAAAAATGTATTCTCGCTTTATACGGAGCAAAGAGCAATAGTTTTCTGGATGAGTTTCGATTTTCGTGCTTCGCCAAATCTACGTCGAAAGTAATGTTCAACATTGCTTCTATACCACTTACTGAAGCAGCTGCACGTCAACACTCCCTCAGAGTCTACCATCAGATTCAGCAGTGGCGCGGAGTTAAAAAAAAATCCTCAAGATTGAGACTGGAAATATACAAAATGGTTTATTTCCAGTTTCTTCAATGAAGGAAGCCGCTCTGCAGGATATTCTGAAGAAGATTTCTGAAGAAAAAGATTTTCTTTTTTATTTGCGCACCACGTGTTCTGTACCTGACTCGCATTCGCCGTTTTAAATCGTTGACACTTTCACGAGTTTAATTATATTATTAAATAATTAAGACAACCCTGGTAAAAAGTGCGATGGGTGAAAATTTTATTTATTATTATTAATCTTCAATTGATAACAGGAGTGTTTGAAATACATTTGCGTTTAAAAAATCGGTGAATTGTTTTTATATACTACATTTAATATACAATTTTTATAACTAATATTACTCATTAATATTCAGTGAATATATTTTACTTGTTATTGTTCAGTTATTATCATATATATTGACTTACCAGGCAGAACGTAGTCACTCCTGTCAAAGTGCAAAGAACACACTGCCGACTTTTTGGTTATCTACTCTAGTTTTGCTATTTTCAAAACTCTCTCCCATTCTTTTTGAACATCAATCTTCTCTATATTTCCAAACATGTCTTTTTTCTCAGTATTGAACTTTCCTTTAGGTGGAAACATGTGGAATCGCACAGAGGTATCTTTTAATCCATAGCTTTTGCAGCCAAATACACAGCAAGAATCGCGATTTTTTTGTGTCTCTAGGAGAAAACCTTGCCCCTCTGTCTTCTAGCATCGCACTTTTTTTTATTACAAACACCGTTATTTTATTAATTATTTATGAAAAACACAAGCTTTATATGTGTTTACATATGACAGCTCTAATACTTTCAGGAATAGGCCAGCCATCTTGGCCTCTTGACGTCACGACTGAAAATCCCAATACTCGAGACGATCTTGGATATAATACCCGACTATGAATACCGGTCTTAAAGAATTATATATATAATAGAAATAGAAAAAAAAAGACTGAAGAATATAATAAAATTAAAAAATTTCGGTAAACTTAATAATTTTTTTCAACAGAAATCGACAACCCTTTTATTATTAACAATTTTTATTAATAAATAAGTAATTTAAATCGACTTTGACTGGCAATATATGTATATATTTATATTATTATAAAATTAACAATACGATCTTTACTTAAATTTTGATAGATAATCAGCAAATAAATAAAGAAGGACAGAAACAAAATTATTGTAGATAAATAATTACATTTATTAAAATAAATGCTTAATTAAAAATTAGCTAAGAAATACAAATAAGAAATATTATAGAAAAAAATAACTTTTTTTGCAAGTAATTAAAACCAAAATATTATTTTATTTCTCGACTAACGGGCACAATATAAAAAAGTATGCACTACGTTTCGGCTCGAGGTTTGAGCCCTTCTTAAGTGCGGTCTAATCATCAAAATTGACTCGTCATATGGTACTGAAAAGACATCCTTGTGTTCACGAGAATATTCCAACATAGTCATAAAGTACAGGTGTCTCATGTGTCAAATTTCAAAAAGTTTGCATATCAAATATTTGAGTACCACATGACGAGTCAATTTTGACGATTATAGACCGCACTTGAGAAGGGCTCAAACCTCGAGCCAAAACGTAGTGCATATTTATATATATATATATATATATATATATATATATATTGTGCCAGTTATAGTCGAGAAATAAAATAATATTTTAGAAATATTATAATTGCAGATATTAGAATTTTAGATAATACGTATAAGAACAAAAATACTTTTATTCATACATAATCATACTTTTGACAAAATATGATGCACGAAGTAAACCGCATTCCATATGGCGAATAATTACATGTCATCTGAGCTTAATGATACCATTAACGTAACGTAAGAAGCGGATTTTCTCATGAGCTTAAAAATATAATGTAATATCAAATATATATTTTTTACATGTAATTTTTTAAATACGTATAATTAAGCGGAATATTTATATATGTTTTAAATATTGTTCGAAAACAGATTACTTATAGAGGAGACCGGGGCGAAGTCGGCCCTTTCTTCGGTGCCAATTTTTAACAACAAAATAAATCATTTTAGTAAAATATAGTATACCATTGTAAAGAGTAAACCCTTGGCTACAAAATTTATATAGGCATTTCTGGTCTACGTCGCTTTGTTCAACCGGTATAGAGTAAAAACTACAAAGGTGCAGAAATCGAAAAGTCAAAATTCTCGGGGCGGAGTCGTGTCTTCATTCTCGGACTGGATTTTAAATAAAAATACATAATTTTGATCATAAAAAATAATAGAATAGAAAAATGAAAAGCGGAAAATAATTTCAAGAAAATCAATTTTCTTTTTCGCTAACAGTTAAAGCATGTAAAAACAGAGTCTGGACGAGCGCACGCACTCGTTGTATGCCTTACGCCTGCACAAAATGCACTGTTTTTCATCGGCTGTGTTTTCTATTATCTCCGAGCATACGCAGCACATATTATTTAGCTTTTTTGACTTTGTTTTGGCTTGGAAACGACTTTGCCCCGAACACAAGTTTCAGGTTTGGGGTCGCTAAAATAATAGAAATTAATGAAAATAAAAAAACTGGGTAAATGTTTACAATTAGGGCCCCACGTCCGATGACCTTGAACTTGACATATGTTGTCAAGGTCACCCTCCTGAGTGACCTTCAGAAGGTTTTAGTAGGTGGTCGCTTCTTATTAAAAAGTTATAAACAAAAAAAGTTTGATTCTCACGCGAGACGAGTTATTACATAGGTTCGTGGCGCGCTTTTCAAGCTCGTTTATTGTATACAAAATATCTGCTTAAAGCAGGGCATACACACGTATGTGTGTGCCCTGCTTTATAGAAATTGTGATTTTCGTTAAAGCAGGGCATACACACGTATGTGTGTGCCCTGCTTTATAGAAGTTGTGATTTTCGTTAAAGCAGGGCGCACACACACACGTGGGTATGCCCTGCTTTATAGAAGTTGTGATTTCGTTGTGTGATTTCGAGCTTGTAAAGCGCGCCACGAACCTATGTAACAACTCGTCTCGCGTGAAAAGTGTATGCGTGAACTATTTCGACATATATATTAGTCATTTATGCCTTTCAATACTCAAAATAGCTGCTATATTTTTTAAACTTTTTTTGTTTATAACTTTTTAATAAGAAGCGACCCCCGACTAAAACCTTCTGAAGGTCACTCAGGAGGGTGACCTTGACAACATATGTCAAGGTCAAGGTCATCGGAGATGGGGCCCTAATTGTAAACATTTACCAAAAACGGCAATGGCTTCGTGTTTATGCATTACTCTTTAGAATCACTTACTTTGAGATTCGGAGAGACAATAATACTTAAGATATTACAAAGTTTCGATGCGGAAGAAATTTTACTTTTGACCTGCGAAACACGTTTGCTTCGATAAGAATCAGAACATGACACGTAACGTCACTAAAATCCGTTGGTCACGTGGGCGCCATAAGCCGCGCTAACAGTATTAATGGCGAGTTCACAACATGTAGATTTTGAGATAATTGCAAAAACGACTCCGCCCCGGGGCCGACTTTGCCCCGGTCTCCCATACAGATTTTAGATTTAGGTACTTATTTTCACGGCTATTATTCATATATACGAGTATACTGAACTTTACCGTGCTGTAACTTTCCAAACAAATTACGTATATTTTCGCCATAGTTATGTGACATGGTTTTTGACACTTCATTATTAAAAATAGCAGCATCCTTTTTGCTTCCAAAGACATTTGATACCACAATCCGTTATATCTGAAAATATATTATAGCTTTAAAATCATGACGGCATGAATTAATTAAATCAGTAACTTACGCTGCAACAGAAATCTGAGAACTGTGATCTATTATCTTCTGTCCTATCCAACTATTAAAGAAAAATCGAGTAGATTGAAGGAGCAAAAGTGGACCGTTTTTTATTAGTTCCGTATTAATCACGATCTGCACAATAACGCACAAATACAAAATCGATTTGAGTCAACATAAAAGAGAATATTTTCACAATATGTAACGGATCAACAATTTATTAAATAGCTCTAACTGTGTATTTAGAATGTATTATATGTATACCATAACGCATGTAGAACACTGAAGTAGAATTCCCAAACCAATGTCGGCAAAAAGGCACATCGCAAACGTCGATTCGATCAACTGGATTAATCTATTGACAACAAATAGAGATATAAAAATCCATGGAGCATATCTATAATATTTCAGGTAAACCTTATAATACGATTTATTTGATTTTATATGAACCTCTCTATTCTGATCTGCAGCTGTATGCATTGTACCAGCTTCTCAATATCTCTGTCCTCTTTAGATATAGGATTACGATCGATACATTTTAATTTATCATGTATAGCCAATTTTTTTAAACGGTAACTGCAAGTATATAGTCATGTATGTACATAGGAGAGATATTTTTTATAAAAATGAGACAAAACAAAAGTAGGATACCTTAATATAGCCAGTGTACCACAGGCATGTTGCAGCAACGCGAAATATATGGTATCTGTTGCGATCACTATCGTAACACACATAGCGTACCCTGCGAACGTAATTGCTAAAAGAATGTAATAATGCTTTTCCAAATTCAAAAAGAACTCGGCGGGGTGCGGCATTGTCTTCGGTTTTGTTACGTTTAACGTCAGTATGATGTCGAATAAAGGTACGGTGAGCGGCGCCGTCACGAAACTGGTTGCACCCGTGCTTGTAAAAACTGGTAAAAAGGAATTGTCTCTCTTTGCATAATTGCAATGCTCAGTGGAACGGACGTTGGGTATACTTATCGTTAAGCTTACTTAAGTAAGCCACTGTGAATATCCGACTTTTCTCGGCATATTCTATCAAAATCCAAATATCATGATATTTCGCCAATAAACACCAATCGTGACGCACGTGCTCAATCAGCATCTTAAACTGGAGGTACAGCAATTTTTCTTGGACGAAAAATAACTTTCTGCATTGCGACACAATTTACTTACTTTTTTAGCTTGCCAATGGACACTAATTACTTTCAAGAGACATAGAAGCGCTCCAAGTAAAGTTGGCAGAACATCGTAAAAATCGTTTAAATTTCTCATACGTTTAAACAAGAATGCGACCTATTAATAAATTGTAATTAATTTATCGTGTCGTATTTAATCTGAAATACGTGACTTTTGATGTAACTGTACAGATTCGAATGGCGCAAAAATCGCCGACAATTTCAAAAAACTCATAATATTGAAACTCTAATTGATCCTCTTACGATTTTTTTAGTCCGTCTATAAATTGCGAGATACCTGCGGCAGGAGTATAATCAGTATACCAAGTATTGCACAATAGAAAAATGTGTTTTTGTTAGACGATGACTGTGCCGGCCACAGACCGAGAAACGACAGCAGCAGCTTGTTAACTCGAAAATATCGGGTATCAAAGATGTCCATTGGCCTGTGCTTGTTGAAGCGGAATTCTTGAATAAGTCGAAGTGACGTTTCCGTTAACCGCACGATTCATTTGATATTCTCTTGGGGTGTCGATACGTTGGCAAAGAAATACACGTTATAATATTCCGATTTAAATGGAATCAGTAATGAGAGAAGTCGCCTCCCGCGGCCGGACGATACGCGAGGAGTCCTGCAATTTTAATTTCGTCGTCAACATTGTGGCGTAAAGCAATACGGTGGTAACGCTTTACGTTCTGGATAGCATATTCATTTTTATAAAACAGACGAGATAACAGTTATACGTCGCATGACATAGTTGGTTGCCATATGTCAATTATGTTAGATATATAACAGTACAAAATACAAATATTTTATTAAAATATTTAATCCAATGAGAGAATACAATTTGTATTTAAATATAAAGTTTATATATGTATTTTTCAATATATTAAAAAATTTAATCACAAAAAATTACAAAGGTAACAGTACAAAATAAAAAATATTTTATTAAAATACATAAATTTTTCTTGTAAAAAAACTTGGCGCTGTTAGACCTCGAAATTTTAAATAAATAAGGACAACAATAAATAAAAATAATTCAGAGAAGAATGCGATGGGAGTAATATTAAATGATTATCAGCGTGGATGTGGGAGTGAATGATATGGGTGTGCGTGACGACGCGGACGGCGGATAATGCGGCTTATATAATTAAGTATAGAATAAATTTATTTATTTATTTAAAATTTTGAGGTTTAACAGCGCCAAGTTTTTTTACAAGAAAAATTTATGTATTTTAATAAAATATTTATATTTTGTACTGTTACCTTTGTAATTCTTTGTGATTAAATCTTTTATTCTATTGAAAAATACATATATAAACTTTATATTTAAATACAAATTGTATTCCCTCATTGAATTAAATATTTTAATAAAATATTTGTATTTTGTACTGTTACCTCTGTAATTCTATGTGACCATTAAAAAATACACATGTAAACTTTGTATTTAAATATCTTGTATTCCCTTGTTATATTTAAATAAAATTTTTTAATCTTATAAAATTGTTATCATACATTCTTTTCTAATTGACACAATGTAAAGATTTTTCAAAGTAGTGCAACAATTATTTTTTGAGGCAATATACATGTTCTCTCTGTAATTGGCGCTCTAATTTAATGAGATATCACTTCCTTTTTGTAATTGTAATAAATCACTTGAAACGCGACTCTTCTTTTTGATAAGGTAACATAATTTTGTGACGTGTATCACTTGGGTTATAATTTTTCGGAAATAAAGATACTACTGCTTAGATTTTTTCGAGATTTTTCGAGATAAAGATACTAGTGCTTAAATTTTTTCGAGATATAAAGATCTACCACTTGTTACTTAGGTTTTTTCGAGGTATAATACTACCACTTTCTTTTTTTTTTAGGTAACAACATATACAATACTATACGTGTACTTGGCGCCTTTTTTTACCTTTTTTTAAAAAAGGTAATTTTGTGCGGATATCACACCTTTTTGTAGTATATTACGCATTGTATAAACAGTATGTACAGGATAAAGCTATTTGGAGGTATAATACTACCACTTTGTTTTTTTCAAGGTAACAACATAACAGGGTAACAACATAATACATATACACTATTATGCGTGTACTTGGCGCTCTTTTTTACCTTTTTTTTAAAAAGGTAATTTTGTACGGATATCACGCCTTTTTGTAGTGTTACGCATCTTAATCTTATAAACAATATATCTTATAATCTTATAAACCGTATATAATACAAGGTATGAAGCTAAAAGTGTTACGGACTATTATTTCTAAAGAAAACAACAATTTAATATTTTGCTTAGTTTTTTTAAAATAATAATCTGTAACCCTTGTAGTTGTACACCTTGTATATATTTTTCAATTTCAACATAAAACATAATCGCAATAAAGCATGATTAATGTTAATAAGTCGTTAACTGTAAAATTCTTTATTTATTTTTATTTGCGTGTCTTATTGAATGTTGTTCGCAACTGTAAATGTACCGATATCTTCAGGTATCGATATTTTTGATAATTATTTTTACGTCAGACATAATTTTAATTCATCTAATTTTTATTATGTCTAGACATAATTTTCGTCCAATTTTTATTATGTCTAGACATAATTTTAATTTAGCGATTTTTATTATGTCATGATATAATTCTAATTCTGCCGCTAGGAAAATTTTAAGTCGATTCTTATGAATCAAGCTTGAATTCAATGTCTAGGTGTCCCAGGTTGCCGATGACGAGGTCCACATAGCGCGCTCTATAGTTTTCGGTATCCAGGTGTATTAATACCTTGAATTCGATGGCCACGTGTTCCAAGTTGCCGATGACGAGGTCCACATAGTGCGCTTCGTAGTTTTCGGTGTCTACATGTATTAATACCTCGAATTCGATATCTACGTGTCCCACATTGGGTGCGTTCAGCCTACTTTGCTAACCTAGCAATCGTGAGCAGTTGCTCGTTTTTGCTCGTTCCTCTCTTTTGACCTACTGAATTAAAAAGAGAGGAAACGAGCAAAAACGAGCGACTGCTCACGATTGCTAGGCTAGCGGAGTATTGGCTAAACGCACCCATTCAGATTTAAAATTATTAATACACCTAGACACCAAAAACTATGAAGCGCACTATGTGGACCTCGTCATCAGCAACCTGGGACACCTAGACATCAATTTCAAGGTATTAATACACGTAGACACCGAAAACTACGGAGCGCAATATGTGGACCTCGTCATCGGCAACCTGAGACACCTAAACATTGAATTCAACATATTATTACACCTGGACACCGAAAACTACGAAGCACATTATGTGGACCTCGTCATCGGCAACCTGGGATACGTGGACATTGAATTCAAAATATTAATACACGTAGACACCGAAAACTACGGAGCGCAATATGTGGACCTCGTCATCGGCAACCTGGGACACCTAGACATCAAATTCAACGTACGATTACACCTGGACACCGGAAACTAAGAAGCGCACTATCTGGATCCCGTCATCGGCAACCTGGGATACGTGGACATCGAATTCAAAATATTAATACACGTAGACACCGAAAACTACGGAGCGCACTATGTGGACCTCGTCATCGGCAACCTCGGATACGTAGACATCGAATTCAACGTATTATTACACCTGGACACCGAAAACTATAAAGCGCACTATCTGGACCTCGTCATCGGCAACCTGGGATACATAGACATCAAATTCAAGCTTGAGTCATAAGAATCGACTTAAAAATTCCCTAGCGGCACTTGCTGCCAAGCGTAGAGAACCTTCTTTTCCGTTGACTCAATATTTATTATATATATACCTAATTTACCTAAATAGAAATCTTCCTCCTACTCCTGACCGATAAGTCTATCGACCTAATTTCGAAATACGCGCGCGATATCGAAACTGGCGATACCTGCGCCGCCAGCGTCGAAAAAGTGAAAGTAACGTTTCTGATTATGACGTCATCATATCAGACGTCGGCGTTAGAAGTAGAAGTATCTTAAAAATAAATTTTCACATTTGGACTTTGCGTCGCAATATCTCCTCTCGTAGGGCACGTAGCGGAATATTATGAGAGAAACCCCCCCCCCCCTAATTAGACCCCAAGCTATCGATCAAGCCTACTTAGAACTTGATCCGTTCACTCGTTATCGAGATCTCAACATCTCGACTACTCGCAACCCGTCGCGTCGCGTAAAAGAGTCACGGTCAGTCTCGCTCCGCGTGTACTTGGCGCGAGACACTACCGTGTCTCTTGATAAATAATATATGATACTTAGGAACGACGAAGTTCACATAGGAAACTTTTTTTGGATAAAACAAGTGATAAAAAAATACGATATTCTGTGTTGTGAAATATAATTAATTGAATTTTTTTGCATAGGGCACTGAGTCTGGAAAAGTAATTGATGCAACCATGGGCGAATATCGAAAAGAAATTGAGGAACGATTCGTAAAAGCAGGTTGCGAAATACACGGCGACTACACAGGATTGCAAAGACATGCAAAAATTGTCTATTTCAATATCTACGAAAGAATGCAAAACTCATTGCCACATGAAAGTTGGGGATTTGTTGCGCAAAATCACCGCATATAATATTTTCTAAAGCAGAGAATGATTATACTATAAAATTAAATATGATCATTGATTCGAACATGAACGGAGAGATATATTTTAAACAAAACCATATAAAGTGGTTAATACCTGAGCCAGAATCAGTGAGAGATATTGTTGAAAGTTTGAATTGTATTGATAAACTCTTGGTTTTTCAAAACATATAAATTTTTGTAATGAAATTGATAATAGCTTCCTCAGAACAGCTAAATTGTACATAAAAATGTTTATTGATATTGGATGTGTAAAATGCAATGTAATTTTTTTTTTTTTTAAATTATGGTTTTTCTTTTATATTTATTTCCTTATATATTTTTACATAACTTTAAATATATATTATAACTTTAATAACATAACTTTTATGCAGTCTTTTTTTTATCGAACACTTGTTTTTATTTTTTTGCAGATTTTCCACCAAGTTTCGATTGTTTTCGATGTTTTTGCATCTCCACTTTCTTCTCATCATATTTGCTTCTTCATAGAGGAAGCTTTGTAATGGTGAAAAAATTTTTTTTCGAGATTTTGATGGAAATAGGTTTAGAATGTTCTAAAATGTCGAAAAATCATATTAGTAAAAAATGTCCGGAAGTATGTATGTATGTGTGTGTGTGTGTACGGATTTTTGTACACGCATCTACTTCTACAATTTTTTAGATACCAGTTTGAATTTTTGCACACAAATAGAGTATCATAGAAAGTATGTCCTCCTCAATTTTTATTGAAATCGGTCTACCGGTATAGATTTTATGCAGATTTTCCTTTTTTTGAAAAATGTGTTTTACGCTGCCGTTTTCTCAATATTCGAGATAGCGATTTATTTTTAATTTTATTATATTTTCCAGTCTTTTTTTTTTCTACCCCTATATTTCATATATAATTGGTTAAAATTTGATTGATCAGATCTCGTATTACACACATTTGAAATTTCGAAGAATTCGTACATACATAGAAGCTTTATAAAACTTGATCTGATCAATCAAATTTTAACCAATTATATATGATATATAGGGGTAGAAAAAAAAAAGACTGGAAAATATAATAAAATTAAAAATAAATCGCTATCTCAAATATTGAGAAAGCGGCAGCGTAAAACACATTTTTCAAAAAATTTGCTAACAAAGCTTCCTCTATGAGGAAGCCAAAACAAATAAATACCGATAATTATACCTCGAATAAAATAAAAACTTGCACACTTAGGAACTATGAGGAAGCAATGTGCAAGTTTCTATTTGTTATTGTAAGTTTTACTGAGAATATGTGCTCTGCTTAATGTATAATAGTGAATCACCCGTTTTGTCAACGCTCCCTTATGTTCTTGACATCCAATGAACGGGAAACTCTCGAGGAGGATATTTTCTGCTATGCGCTGGAAAGATCCGAATAACAATTCAGCTCCTCGGCACCAATTGTCTTGAGAATTGCTCTTTTAATAGCGATCAAGAGATTGAATAAAGCGTCTAATCCGACGGGAACTTTAAATAGCCGTTGGTGAGTAACTTTATTCTCCTGTCTCTCTCACAATTTCCTTCACTCTTACTTGCCGACGAAAGACACTCTGAGCAAGACGTCCAATCTTTTATTTTGTTAGCAATAAACCCAGAGAAGTATGCTTGGGCGTACTCATTTGCGCTCCATACATTATAATCGTGAGCATCTCTTAAATCATATTCTCTGGGGTGATTTTCCCCTCGTTCGATGATTTTTTCCAAAGTGTTCTTTCATTCTAGTTGATTTGTTTTTGCTTTTAAATCAACATCTTTAGAATCAAGCAGTGTCTGAAACATCTCAATTCCTTCGACGTTCGATCCTTTCGGTGGTTTAACAAGTGAATAAAAGCTCATCAATCTATATATTTGAATAAACAGCAGAGGATCCGGGTGATCACTTGATTCGGATCCTCTGCTGTTTATTGATGATGACCCACTGGCATCGCGGTACATACCGAACATACCCTGAAAAAAGAAATACTGAAGCATTCTATTGAAAATTTAGTTTAGTTGTGATAACGTCAATAATTTTCAGAGTTGCTTATCTCTAAAGCATCTTGATTGAGACGTGAAGTCATCAGGTACTCAAATCCACAATTTTCTGTCAAATACATCATGACTTCAATTGTGCTTTTCAAAGTCAATTTAAATCCCTGATATGTCCCAGGAGATAAGAATTTCCAATTATTTTCCAAAGCTTTGTTGTGCCATTCCTCCAAATACTCTTGAAAGTCACTTATAGCCTGTATGGGGAAATTGTAAATAAAGATAGTTTTTTCTATTTTTATTTTCAGATCGAGATCGAAATTGAACAATAAAAGTATCACATACCTTAGAACTTTTGCTATCCGGTTTTAATGCCCCAATAGGACAGCGAGAGGTCATTGCTACAATAACTTCGTTAACTTGCTTGATAAATGCTATGGTCGATCCGGAATCTTTCATTGCAGTCTTTCATTTTTTTCTTTGTATAGATCCATTACAACAGCAACTTCCAGTGACAATACCTTAGAAGAAAATTCATATTCTATATTAGTATTTTTAAACATCATATTGGAAATCAAAGGTTGTAGTCTGAAGGTTTACCTGAAAGGCCATAGCAACATTCATTTTTTGATAAAACTTTGGATTGAGGTGATGGTGGGTCAATTTGTGGGCATTTTTCAATCCGAAACTTTTTTTTCCTCCATCAACATCTAAAACTGCCTCAAAATGTCTTTTTCTCACAATACCATCAGGAGTCTAAAAATAAGTCATCTACATTATTTAAAAAACAATGAGAATAGTTAGTTAACTTATTATGAAAGTAATAAAATTGGAAATTACCCATACCGCAGCTATAGACATAATGAGGTTTCTCAAAGCTTAATTAAATGCGAAAAGTCGAAGCAAAAGAACAACTTTCGTAATGGTGAATCGACATCGACTGAGCAAGGATGCCTGCAACAACTATTTGATCCTTCGATACCAATAAACAACTTCCACATGGAACGATTTCATGAGGCTCCGTCTGTTGTCACGACATCGACATGAAAGCCTACATTTTCCATCAAAATAATGCACTCTAATATTAATTTATTCAGAACCCTGCTGTTGGCACATCCTTTACTCAAGAATGCTCCCAATGTCTGAACTCATTTGCCGCAAAACGGTTGAAAAAGAAAAACTAAGGCGTGATCACCGCGTTGATTTGTTTGATCTTCGGGCGTATATTTGCCCAAGTCTGTAAATTCTTTAAACAACATATCTTTTCGATCAAAATTAACACCTTTGCTCAGTTGCATCTCATCCAGCACCAATGTACCTGTTAGAATAAATAGAAAAATTGGTAACGGATAACAGATACATATATTAGGAAAAAAATCATACATGTAAAGTTTCAAGCAAACCTCGTCTATCTTCCGGTTTCATGGCTGCAGCCTTCATCCGTAAAAGCTCGAAAGTTGATGAGCAGAAACCGTACGAAGCCTTCAGGTTCTTCAAGTACTTAGTCAGGGTATCGATCGTCGGCAGTTGAAGAATTTGGTGTTTCCGCAAGTGCTCATATACTTTGCGATTCTTAATACGAATCAGTAGACACTCTAATATCCAATCGTTTGTATATCGTATTCCATTGGGACCCTTACATTTTGCAGCAGCCAAGCAAGCTCTTATAGCTGCTTGCTGCACTTGCGGCTGATTTTTAATGGCATCTTCAACCGTTTTGTCAGATAGTGCAGCACAACGAGAATGCAGTTCCTCAATATTTTCTTCTTTTTTTTATCTGTAATTTAAAATATAATCTAAACATTATAAAGAAATAAGAACTTAATGATATTTTAATCGCATGGTTATATACTTACGTAGTTTCTCATGCGACTGTTTTGTTCTTTCAAATTTCTTATTATTTTTTTTATTTTGTATTGTTTTATATTAAACCGTCTCGCTCTTTTTCTTTCATTACGATTTTTTATTTTACGTCGTACTTCGCATGAGCCGCATCTCTGACTATTCAGGTTTGACGTCAATTTAACAAAACCAAGGGTACAAGGAGTGTCATGATCACTACAGGATTCACAGGATTCACTACATACATGATTTTTGCTGACAGTTCTCATGGCAACCAAAAGATCTTGAAAACAATGAACTTTGTCCACTATATTTAACTTGACAACTTCATCCCCAAGTCGGACCTGAAAAAGAAAATTTATCAATTATACTTGTAAAATATTACCAAAGTTAATACAATTTTATTTTATTATGGATCTGATATAAAAATTACCTCTAAGTTCATGTCCTTTCTTACTATTAATGTTTTTGTTGTATATTTATCAAATCACCGTAGTAAAAAAAATAATGCCGTCAGTAATAACCCTATTCACCATTTAATTATCTCGCTGGAATGCTCTGGAGCTTCAAAGTCTCTTTTCAGTGCCTCGATGGTGTATTCTATTGCTTCGCTACCTTGGATAGGTAGTATGTCTTCAAACGGAGTAGAAACCTGAAAATTTCCATTTTTTTGTAGAGAATATCTCAAATATATTTTCAAAGCATAATTTATAACAATTTTCAACTTACACATAAACTTTCGTCTCCTGCATCCATGGACTCTTCTTCAAAATTATCTTGATGGACATCGAAAATACATGGTACACTACCTTGATTCAATTTAAATTTTTCACGTGGTATTTCGTTTATTGTTTCATCTTTCAAGACAGTTCGAAAAGTCCGCTCAACATCGTTGTCCTTGAAATGTTTATCGCAAATACGTAAATATTTTCGAGTAGCGTTTCCCTTACTCAAAAACGGAGAAATCTTATCTATCCAGATTTGATTTTCATGAAAATCCTGAAAAGTGAAAAAATCAAACTGATTGTATGTTTTTGAGAAAATGATTGTTATTCATTTTTATTTCAATCAAATACACTTACCTTAATTCGGAAATCCAAATAACGTCCTTTTATTCGAATCCAAATTGGGACATTTACTCTCACAATTCACAATGCAACACACTTTAGACATGATTTCACATTGTTTTAAACGGTTTGCAACAAACAAGAAGACTAGAGAACAAACAACGTAAAGATTCGAATTTATCCAGCACGTAGCGTAGTTCATGAATTGGCCGGCGACCATACTGCGAACAGCGCCGGACCACATTTTGACTCACCCCCACCACTGGAGTTCGGTCTCCTGGTCTCTAGTCTTCTTGTGCTTAACGTAAGTTAGCACCTCCACTCATTAAAATTACATATATCCTCTTTTAAAAAAGGCATGTAAAAAATTTTATTGTTGCCGCTTTTCCGTGATGTTGATTGGTTCTCTTGCTTGGCTCACTTCGTGCTACAAGAGTAACTGTCATACGTGGATGTCAAATATGTCTTATACCGTAACCTCGTTATTAATAACCTTGCGTAAATATATATAATGAGATAATTTTTTAATCTATATATATAAAGGAAGATGTCCTGACTGACTGACTCAATCACTCACTCACTCACTCATCAACGCCCAGCCCAAACCCCTGAACCAAATTTATACCAAAAGTATATGAAATAGGGGTAGAATTTTCCGGGGAGTGCCACTATGTGTATAGTTTTTTGTTACCGGTTTTCTGGAAACCGGTTTTTCTAATTCTTCTAATTTTTCGGGAAATAATTTACTGAATTTCAAAGAATTGTAGATCAAACAGGGGTAAAATTTTCCGGGGAGTGCTATAAAGTGTATAATTTTTTGTTACCGATTTTTTTGGGAACCGGTATTCGACATTTTTTTATTTTTTCGGGAAATAATTGACCGAATTTCAAAGAAATATATATGAAACAGGAGTAGAATTTCCCGGGAAATGTCATAATGTGTATAGTTTTTTGTTACCGATTTTCTGGAAACCGGTTTTTCTAATTTTTTTTTAATTTTCGGAAAATAATTGACCGAATCTCAAAGAATTGTATATGAAACGGGGGTAGAATTTTCCGGGAAATGTTATAAAGTATATAATTTTTTATTACCGATTTTTTTGGAAACCGGTATCAGAAATTTTTCAAATTTTTCGGGAATTAATTGACCGAATCGCAAAAAATTATATATGAAGTAGGGGTAGAATTTCCCGGGTTGTGCTATAAACTGTATAGTTTTTCGTTACCGATCTTTTTGGGAATCGGTATCTTTTTGGAAATTTGTTTTGAAAGTATTGTATATGAAGTAGGGGTAGAATTTTTCGGGGAGTGTTATAGAATGTATAATTTTTCGTTACCGATCTTTTTGGAAATCGGTATCCGAAAGTAGTATTGACTGTGAAATTTAATAACGTCAAAGGTCGCACTAAATAAGTTTTTACTAATCAATTAATTGCTCGCGACAGTTACGAATTGAAGTGACTGATTTATCAGTTTTGACATATAATATGTGAAAGCAGCAACTTCATAACATAACACAGACAAATGACATAGACACTACCCGGTGCATCGTCGTATATTTTCGCGTTATTAAGATTCAACATCGACCTCTATATCTAGGGCAGCGACATTATTCTTTGGTTTACCCTTGAAACTTGGTGACATTTATGAGTATATGTTCGGCTCAGAAATTCGAGTTCAGAAGTTCGAGCCAAACATATACTCATAAATGTCACCAAGTTTTAAGTTAATCGGCTTCTCACATTCTATATAGATAAGTTGATAATTTCACTCAGTATATGTCAGTTGTTAGTAAATGTCAAAAGAAATATATGGAAAAAGAAATATATGGAAATAGAAAGTAATCTAAAGAAAATGGATATTGAAGAAGGAAAACAAGAGTAAAAAAATTAAAAAAATCTATATATATATAAAAATGAATGTATGTATGTATGTATGTATGTATGTATGTATGTCTTTTATGCACTCTTAAACTATTCGACTGGTTTTGAAAGTATTGTATATGAAGTAGGGGTAGAATTTTCCGGGGAGTGTTATAGAGTGTATCGTTTTTTATTACTGATCTTTTTGGAAATCGGTATCCGAAATATCCCCAATTTTTCGAAATATAATTGATTAAATTTTAAAGAATTGTATATGAATCAGGGGTAGAATTTTCCGGGGAGTGCTATCGAGTGTATAGTTTTTCGTTACCGATCTTCTTGGAAACCGGTATCCGAAATTTTTTCAATTTTTCGGGAAATAATTGACTAAATCTTAAAAAATTGTATATAAAACAGGGGTAGAATTTTCCGGAAAGTGCTATAAACTGTATAGTTTTGTGTTACCAATTTTTTTGAAAACCGGTATCCAAAAATTTTCCAATTTTTCGGGAAATAATTGGCCTAATTTTAAAAAATTGTCCACATTATAAAGAAAATTTAATTGTTTTTCTCCTTCAAATCTTTCAAATTTTAAATATGTGTATAATTTTTTGTTACCGATTTTTCGGAAACCGGTTTTTCTAATTCTTTCAATGTTTCGGGAAATAATTGACCGAATCCGAAGAATTGTATATGAAGTGAGGGTAGAATTTTTCGGGGATTGCCATGATGTGTATAATTTTTCGTTACCAATCTTTTTGGAAATAGGTATCAGAAATTTTTCCAATTTTTTGAAAATTAATTGACCGAATCGCAAAGAATTATATATAAAATAGGGGTAGAATTTTACGGGGAACGCCATGATGTATACAGTTTTTGTTACCAATTTTTTTGGAAACCAGTTTTTAATTTTTTCAATTTTTCGAAAAATAATTGATGATTGAATCTCAAAGAATTATACATGAAATAGGGACAAAATTTCCCGGGAAGTGATATAAAGTGTACTATTTTTTGTTATCAATCTTTTTGGAAACCGGTTCCACATGACCAATCCCAAAGAATTGTATATAAAAACAGGGAGGGAATGAAAGAGGGGGAGAGGGAAAGAGAGAGAGAGAGGGAGGGAGAGAAAGAAAAAGTAAAAGTGATAGAGGGAGAGAGGAAGAAAGGGAAAAAAAGAGAAAGAGAAAGAGAGAAAAAGAGGGCGGGGGAGAGAGAGAGAGAGAGAGAAAGGGAGAGAGATTATTTGCGTGTTTTACTACATATGTCTTCCGGGGCGAAGCCCGGGTAACCAGCTAGTTTTTTTGTAAACAGATAAGAGATAAATAAATCCACATGCCAAATTTCGCATTGATCCGTTGTATAGTTTCTTCACCAGAAAATTAGAAAAAAAACGATAAATTTAGCGAAAAAAAGGGAATCCCCCCTTAAAATTGCGTATTAAATCAATTTATTGTTCTTTTCTGCAATGCCGTTTGGTTCTTTCATTATGCTTACTTCGTGAGTGACTGTTATTATATATTTTGACAGTTGTGTGTATCAAGGCTAAATAACGCGCGCGAAGCTCGCGTCTGTGGTGTCTAATACTTATAAAAATAGTATATTTATCTAAAAAATTATACCAAATTTATTTAAATAGTTATAAATTGGTTTAAATTAGTTTAAAATATTTTCAATGTTTTACATGTATATCTGTAATTATGAAAATAAACAGTTTTATATTATATATATATCTCCAAAAAATTAATTTCCTATAAAAGAAAAAAAAACAATTTTTTCATTTAACAAGAAATTAACTAATATATAATATAACTAATAAAATAATATTGATAAAAAAATATATTCTTAATATAATTCGAACGTAACTTTTGTCATCTTTTAGTTTTTACAATTTGGACGGTTTTTTGAAAATTATCCTCTTATACATACATACATACATATACATGATGGCCCACCAAAAACAAAACAAACGTGTCTTTTAGCATATAACCTTAGTTTAGCATTTAACCTAAGCTTGTTTCATTTTTGATAGGCCATCCTGTACATGTACATACACGTCCATACGTACTGTGACGTTGCGGCCCGCCGCTTCGTGGCAGCGCCCCGCCGCCGTCACAAGGCGCGGAAATTTGCGCCCAGGGACGAGCCAGAGAGGCGACGACGAGGTCTCCAGAGGCCAATAAGTCGATATCGTTTCCGCGTTTTGACTATTCTTTTATTTTCATGTATAAATTGTAATGCGCACGGCGCCTTACCCACACCACGGCGAATCTTCGAGGGAGTACCAATAACGAGAGGGGTCCGGGAGGACCAAGGACCGAGGAGGGGAGGCGAGAGCGGAAGCTACATGAATCACGGGCGGCGAGAGCAACGCGGCAGGCGTGCGGCGAATGAGGTAGCGATGGACAAGGCCGCCGATAGCGGGGCCCCAGGCGCCTGGGGAAAACCCGGCCTCAGCAATCTGCCTTCACGAAGTACCGGCCCGCGGGGTGACTGATCACCGCCCCGAGGTCAAACCGGAAGCACACCGGCTAGAACAAAGTCCAGTCCGCTGTCCAGGGACAAATTGAAGGAGTCGCTACGCCGCCGAGGGACCGTTGCGCGCCCCCGAAGAATCCACCTTACGACGATCCTGCGTTAGAATATTGCGCGAGCATGCAAGCTCGCTCTCGATTGGTTGGCACGCCCCTACGGAAGGGGGTGCCGCATCGATTCCGCTATCGAGCGAATCTAGCGAGACACTCTCTGGTCGTCCGTCGGCGAGTCCGAATGTTCTTCTTAAACTACGCGATAGCCGCCCCGAGTCGGGAAAATCCGTTACGCTGCGACGATCCTCCGTACGAAGTGACGGCGAGAAACCCTACGAGGAGACATCACATCGGTGAGGTTGCCCGCAGTAATTAATATCGGGATGTAAAGCCACGACGCCGCCCTCCGGTGCACGCTCTCGTCCGGGATAACGTTGTAATATCGCGACGCGTGCGGTCCCTCGAGACCGCGTATCGAATGGCGATCGACAGCGAGAGCGAAGGGTCTCGGGATGGTATCGTGGCCGCGGAATTGAAATAAAGACGTGATTGCGAGCCTCTGGAGATCGCGATAGATTCGTGGCGAAATCTGTTACTGCGAGTCCGTTTCGTATAATGTCCGCGCTCGTGGTTGTGCCTCGCGCCTTCCGTGTTCACGGCGTATCGGATTACCTAATATTACGTAGGTTGCATTGTAGCCCGCGTCGGCACATCATTCGCGTTAATCGGCCGTCTGTAAGTGGCTAATTGCCTCAGAGAATCGTGCGTGTTAGGGTAGTTATGTTCGGATGCGTTGTTCGGTGATTGCGTGTTATTATTGCTCGCGGTAATCCCGCACATTTTCCTCGCGTTTCTTCCAGTATTTCGCGCTACGCCGATTGCCTCGGCGTCTCGTTTTCGCGTTCGAAAATCACTGAGGACAGTATTGTCTTTGCCCGAATGACTGGCGCTACCTTTGGCCATTTCTCGCGTTAGATTAAGTCCGTATTTTCGCGTTTGTTATAGTATTCCGCGTCTCTTCGCGATCGCGCCGAAATTAAGCTCGCGTTATCGTGGTGCGTTCGGTCCTCATTACGTTGGGACGTGGCTTACGCCACGATCCATACTTGCGTTAGGCTTAAGCGCGTTCACGCGCTCCGAGCGTGAGGTATCGTCCTCTCGCAATCTTTCCTGCGAGATCTTATTTTCTATTTCCGTGATTATATCGTGTTTACTGTTGATGTTTCATATTAATTGTAAATTTCGTCATACTGTATTCCTCTGATCTAAGCGCCGCGCCTTCTGCGCGTTACTATACGATAACGCGGTAATTCGTTCATTCCGGTGTCCGCGCTACCATTATTTCTTTTTGTTTCATTTCGGACGCTCGCGCGACTGATTATATGATTTGCCTGACCGGCCAAAGCCGAATCGGCCCTTATTGTTTCACGCGCGCATTTTTAATGAATAATTGTTATTTTAATTTATTAATTGCTTGAGTTCGGAACCTTATTTATGGCGTGTCACCCCGCCAAATATCGCGCCGCCCTTCATCACCCCCGCCCCAGCCCTTAGGTCGAGCTGGCCGATCCCTCGCACATCCGCACGTCTCGCTTTGCGTCTCGTGTTGATTTCCTTTCGCGATTTCGCGGACGCGCGTTGACGCGTCTGGCGCCCAACGGTAAATTCGTTTCGCGAAGTGTTGGAGGTGCGAGAGAATCGTCGGAGAGGCCCGTCATCTCGCTCTCCTTACTCCTTTTGATCCGGCACACGTCCCGGAGCGATCCGGGAGTGGAAAGGTCGTGACAGTACATACGTATATATATATTATATATCTATTTGTATACGCGTATATGTATATACATGCATGCATGTATATGTATATACATATATACATACATATACAGGGTGAAAGAAAACTATAGGTACAAACTTCTAGGGATGGTAGAGGAGATTGAAATAAACTTTTTTGCTTATAAAGTAGTAGTCGGAAATGCTTCCTTTTAGCTTTATAGACACTGGATAAAGGGTGAAGTTTGGAACACAAATCAGCTATATCAAAACGTACGTTTTATTTGACTTAAACGCAGTTATTTTTTAATGGGTAATTTATGATTTTTTTTTTATTCAGTGTCTATAAAGCGAAAAGGAAGCATTTCCGACTATTATTTTATAAGCAAAAAATGTTTGTTTCAATTCCTTCTACCATCCCTAGAAGTTTGTACCTATAGTTTCTTTTTACCCTGTATATATACATATATATACATATATATATATATATATATATATATATATATATATATATATATATAAGGGACTTCCGTTTCCGGAACAGCAGAGGTGACAGGTGTGAGAGTGTGCGTGAGAGAAGGATAGAAAAGTGAGAGTTGAAGGAGGCAAAGGAGGGAGAGAGGGACGGAGCGAGGAGGTGTAGAGGTAAGGGAGCAAGGAGGAGAAGGGGTGAGTGGTGGAGTAGCGGGTAGAAAGGAAAGAAGGGTAGAAAAGTGGAGAGTCACATAGGCGGATTGGGCACGAACGATAGCGGGAGTAGAGGGGTATCGCGGTAGGCGACCAGAGCCGCGTGTTTAGCGCGCGGTGAGGCATGAACGTTGGTGTGAGTAGAGGGACGACTCAACGGGAGATTAGAGACAAGGCAGGACAAGCGAGGCAGGGCATAGAGTATAGGATATAGGGAGAAGTGAAGTAGATAGAATAAAGAGTAAGAGGGATAGGCATAGGTAAGAGCGGCAAATGAAGTCAGGGGAGGAAATAGGAATAGAAAGTGAACAGCAGGGAAATAAAGGGAAGAAAAGAGAAGGCGAGGGGAGAAAAAAGCGAGAGGCAGGCCAACAAAGGCGGAGGGGCTTGCAAGGCAGAGAGAAAAAACGGATAGCGTAGGATCTGTCCTGGATCTCATACAGAAAAGGAAAAAGAAAGAGATAGAGGAAGAAGCGACGGCTAGAGCAGAAAAAGAACTGTAGGATAGATTTAACGAAACAAAGAGAGTGAATAGGTCACCACCAGCGAAGATTAAAAGAGGTGAGGAGAGTAAGGAAAGCATGGAGACAGAGGAGCTGCTGAAGAAAATCATAAGGAAAATGGAGGTGCAAGAGGAGGAAAGGAAAAAAGATAAAGAGGAGATAAGAAATGGTATAAAAGACGAAATTAGGGGACTAAAGAAGGAATTGAAGAAAAGAGAAGAAAGGTGGAAGAAACAAAAGGAAGAGCTAGAGGAAAGAATAAGAAAACTAGAGGAGAAGGTAGATGAAAGGTTAAAAAATTTGGAGGAGAAAGCAAGTGAGAGAAAGGAGGAGAGAAAGAAAGAGGTAGGAAAAGGAGAAGAGGAGATGGTGGGGAGAATGAGAGAGTTGGAGAGAAGGCTGATAAGGAAGGAGAAGGAAGAGAGAAGAAAGAATGTAGTGATAAGGGGATTAGAAGTAAAAGAAGGAGGGAGAAGACAAAAGGTGGAAAAACTATTGGAGGGAATAGGAGCCAAAGTAAAAGCATTAGAAGTAAAGAAAATAGGGGGGGGATGTGGATAAAGGAAGGGAAATGGTGTTGCTGAAGTTAGAGAATGAAGAGCAAAAATGGGAGGTGATGGAAAAAAAAAGGAGACTGGTGGGCAGAAAAGAGAGAATAACGGAGGACCTGTCGTGGGAGGAAAGAAGGGTGAATTGGAAACTGAGAGAGATAGCGAGAAGAGAGGAAAAAGAGGGAAGGAAGGCGTGGATAAAAGCAGACAGAATAAGGTTGAAAAATATATAGTGGAGATGGGATATGGAAGAGGAGGTGCTAAAGGATGAAAGGGGAAAGGTAAGAAAGGAGAGCGGAGGAGAGAAGGAAGAGGAGGGAGGCAAGGCAGGAGAGAGAAGAAGGAATAGGGATGGGGGAATAATAAGGGAAGAGGAGAAAGGAATGATAACAGAGAAGGGCAAGAAGGTAGTCAGAAGAGAGGTGGAGGGAAGAAGGAGGTCAGTGTGGAGGATAGTATTCTGGAACGTAGCTGGTTTGGAAAACAAAGATAAGGAGTTTTGGGAGGGGCTAAAGAAAGAAGATGTGATAGTCTTGATAGAGACCTGGATAGGAGAAAAGGGCTGGGAAAGAATAAGAGGGAGGATGCCAACAGGATATGAATAGGGAGTGCAAATGGCGGAAAAGAAGAACAAAAAAGGAAGAGCAATAAGAGGGATGATAATGAAAATAAGAAAGGGGTTAAAAGAGAAGGGAACGGAAATGGAAATTGACAAGGAGGGAATGATAGTGGGAAAGGTTAGGATAAGTGACGAGAACTGGAAAATTATAGGGGTGTATGCAAAGAAGGAGATAATGGAGGAGACCTTACAGGAACTAGGGCATTTTATGGAAGAGAAAGAGGAAGGAAGATTTACGATAATTGGAGGAGATTTCAATGCAAGGACGGGGCAGGAAGGGGGGAGAGTAGAGGAGGAGGAGGAGGGAAGAGGGCTGAGGGAAGGAGGAAGAAAATCGAAAGATAAAAAGATGGATAGAGAAGAGAGGTTGCTGGTGAAATGTGTAGAGGAGAAAGGGTGGGAGATATTCAATGGGAATGTGAGAGGGGATGAGAAGGGGGAATTTACATTTACGGAAGGAAGAGGGGAGACAGTGATAGACTATGTGATAAAGGATGGAGAGAAAAGGGAGAAAATCGAGAGCATGACGGTGGGGGATAGAGTGGACTCAGACCACCATCCCTTGGAAATGGCGGTATGGGGGAGCATGGAGGAGGACAGAAGGGGAAAGTAGAAAAAAAAGAAACAGGGGAGTGTGGAATGAGGAAGGAGTAAAGATGTTCGAAGAAAGAATAGGGGAAGTAGAAGAGAAAGAGGAAGAGATAAATAAGGAATGGGACGAAATGGAAACGAGAATAGTAGAAGCAATAATAGGGGTAGAAAAGGAGGTGAAGGGAAGCAGGAATAAGAAGGTGGGGTGATAGGACGAAGAATGCAGAGAAGCAAAGAGGGAAGCAAGAAGAAAACTAAAGGAATGGAGGAAAGGCAGGGAAGAGGGCATTACATACAGAGAAAGGAGGAAGGAGTTTAAGGAGCTGTGTAAGAGGAAGAAGGAGGAGGAGAATTTGAGATGGGAAAGAAGGGCGATGGAAGCAAGGAGAGAATTGGAGGTATGGGAGGTAGTAAATAGGGAGAGAAGAAAGAGGAGAGGAATTCAGGAAGGGATTGAGGAGGAAGAATGGAAGGAGTACTTTATGCAGCTGTTAGGTGGAGTAGAGAGGAGGGTGAGGATGGGAGAGGACGGGAGGAGGAAAGAAAAGGAAGGAGAGGAGAAAAAGGAGATAAGCATAGAAGAAATGAGGAGGCCAATAAGGAAGCTAAAGGATGGAAAAGCAATGGGAAGGGATGGGATACCAAATGAGGTGTGAAAATATGGGGGGAAGGAGTTGGAGACTTGGGCATGGAGATATATGAACAGAGTATGGAAAGGGGGAGGTTGGCCGGAGAATTGGAGAGAGGGATTAATTGTCCCAATCGTAAAGAAAGGGAAAGAAAAAAAGGTGGAGGAGTACAAAGGGGTGACAATAATGTCGTCGCTGTACAAGGTGTACACGGCTATTATTGCGGAAAGGTTGAGAGAGGAGCTAGAGGAGAAGGGAATTATACCACATAATCAGACGGGCTTCAGAAGGGGAATGGGAACTGTGAATAATATCTATGTTTTAAACTACTTGGTGAATAGGAGGCTGGAGAAGAAAGGGGGAAAGTTAATAGCATGTTTCGTAAACCTTAAAGCGGCATTTGACTCGGTAGACAGGGGGGTGCTAGTAAAAGCAATGAGGGAAAGGGGAATAAGGGAAGGGCTGGTGAGAAGGACGGAAGAGTTGCTGAGGGAGACGAGAAGTAGAGTAAGGGTAGGAAACGATATAGGAGAGATATTCTGGACGGGGAGGGGGGTGAGACAAGAGTGCCCGCTAAGCCCGTTATTGTTTAACGTGTTACTAGCGCAATAAACACATACACATATATATATATATATATATGTCATAATTATTAACAAATTATTACATTAAATAGTTTTATAATAGATTATTCATTTGGACTTCGTACAAGCTCATCCACCTAAAGCCGTGCAATTTAATAATGGCAGTGTACCGTACGAACTATTAATTCGTTCCAATACAGTTATTGCAACTTTGGTAAAATATGAATCAGAGAGCTCGTTAGATGCAGAACCAGAGCATATTGAAATCTCCAATGTCTTAAACACGTCTTCACGTGTCAGTAAGTTTTGCAGGATTATCAATTTATTATATAATAAGTCATTTATGCTATAATAATACATTTATACTATAATAAGTTTATAGTATCAACAAATATCAATCGCTTCCAACAAATAAATATCGCTTTTAGCCATTGTTATTTAAATACAATGTTTCTTCTTTAAAAAATAAGCCTCTATTACATATTACCTTACATATGTACAGATACATATCTATATACATGTACATAGGTATACGCTTGTACGTGTAGAAAAGTACAATTCGTGATACTTATCGCACTCTGAAAAGTTACAAAATTAATTTAAAAAAGAAGAAAAACTATGTTTTTAAATCTGACGAAAAATTATTATAGCTAATTAAATGGTATCAAACAATATTTAACATGATTCAAATTTTATTTTTGTCATTTTTATTTTACAACTCTTAAAAAGTCATTTTTTTGTTATGACAATTTTGACATATCCTTCTTTTTTGAGTTTTATATATAAATAAGTTTAACAATTTCTTTAATGTTATATAAATTTACTTTTGCTGCTTGATAATGTTTACCTAATTTATTCTTATACAATTTATAGTAATACTCACTCAAAACTTAATTTTTGAGTTGTATCACTCTTAAATAAAGGTACAATATATAAAGTACATCTCGTAAACTTTATATACAGGATACTATCTTAAGTAAATACATACCAACTTAAACTTAAAAAGAATATTCCTTAGTTTATTTTAAGAAAAAAAAATCTTATAAACATATGTCCTAAACAGCTTTGTTTTCAAAATATAAGGTCAAAGTTGTGAAAAAAATAAAAATTCCGAAAATCTGAAAAACATTTAGATATTTTATTCAAATTTGATATGCGTATATGTGGTATTAAAAACTATTTTCCAATATAAATAAAATATTTTTAGATCCACCAGGGACATGCATCCTTGACATCCTGTATTTTGAAAAAAAGCAGTTTAGGACACATGTTTATAAAACCTTTTCTTCTTAAAATAAGCCAAGGAATATCCCCTTCAAGTTTATGTACAGTAAGGTCCATTAATTTGCGTGGTTACACATATATATAACTTGAAAATCCGTAAATACATATACATATACATATATACCTACATATTTTTTATTGTATATTTGTGCAGCTTACCTTAAGAGCTTTTTAAAATACTATAATAAAGTTATTTTTTGTTAAAAATTTCCTGATATTTTAAATTTTGTCATATATAAACCATAAAAATTAATGTATTTTATACTCTACTTACTTTAAGTAACACCCTGCATATATAATTATTTATTTATAAAATAATTAAAATATCAAAATATAAAATATAATTCCTCTTTAACATTCTCTATATATTTATCTCAGTCTTAGAGGGTTACATCAAGACGAATTTTGCTGTAATTTACAACAATAAATTGAATAAAACAATCGGTTGCGGATCGTTAACTGATGGAGAATATAGATTGGAAGTTCATATAATAAATTTTAATCCAAATATTTATAACCATCTTGATATAAAAAAGGTGACAAAGTTACAATAATTGGAACAATACAAACTGCAGGTAAAATACTTACATTTATTAATAGAATTTACTTTATTGTAAAATTTAGTTATATAAAAAATTATATTCACTTAATGATAAAGTCAATATTATATTATTATTTTATAATCAAATAAATATTTATTATAAAATTAAATAAATAAATTTATGCTGATAACATGTACAAAACACTATAAAATTTTGTCTATATTACTCATTTCTTATTTATTTTATATTTTTATCACTAAAAATATTGATTGTATTAAGGGGTTATATGCACTTAGAATTTTCAAAAATTCGAATTTTTTTTATTGCATTTTCGTAATGTATATGTATTCAAGTATATACTCTGAAAATTTCAAGTCGATCCGACAAATATTCTCGAAGTTACACGCATATTTGTAAAGACGCCTCAGAGCGTTTAAAAGCAGGTAGCAGAGACTCGAGCAACTTTAAACGCGTTTATCTCAAAACTGTGTTTTCAAAGTCGGTGACCAAGATTTCTCGGAAACGGCTGAATCGATCGGGCTGAAATTTTAACACAAGCTTTATAAATATATTTATTAGTAATTAATCGAAGGATTTTACTCGTCGATAAATATTTTCCATTTTATAAACAATTTAAGGCCAAAATTTAGAGCAAAAATCGAAACTTTTTGTTTAAGAAGCCGCCATTTTTGTTATAATTAATATTTTGCTTATTCCTTCAATTAAATATTAGATAATATATTATATTATCGAAATCTTTTTGGTTTTTTGATTTCAGATGATTCAGTCCAGAGATAGAGTGGTCACCGCAAGACATGTTTTTTTAGAGATGCTCCCGGACGTCGGCTATAGCGGCCTGAAAAATCATTATTTTTAAACAAAAAAATTTGAAATTATACTTAAAAGTGACTACAATAAGTGTGTAAAATTTTGTGTTCATAAATTAAAATGCCTTTCCAGGATAAATTCTTAAAAAATCGCTTTTTTTTGGCCTCCTAAGTGCATATAACCCCTTAAGAAAAAAAGTAAAATATTAAAAAGGTACGCTTCAGAAAATCAGTACACATTCAATAACTCTCTTCTATATATATATATAGGTTATCCCAAGATTTAACCGACAAACTGCGGGAATATATTACACAAATAATAATAAGAAAAAAATATATAAAGTTTGGCTAGAAATGCTTTATTACAAAGATATAAACAAATATTGAAACAGTATATAAAATAGATAAAAAAAAATTCTCTGATCTCTAAGATTTCCAGACTTAACGCCTTTTGATTTTTACTTATGAGAAACTTTAATAAATAAGGTTTACAGTACAAAAGTAATCATATTAACAATAGATATATTAAAATAGAACATGATATATAGATAACAACAAATTTTCTATTGTACAAAATATGAATGAATCGATTTACAATTAGTAATACATTTCAAAATTTTATCCTTGCGCAATAATACCACCTTGAGAGAGATATCAATGTAATATGGAATTTATTACAATACAAACTTTCTGAGAATTTTGTTGCATCTCAATAATTAAATTATTAATTTGTTGTATGAAATCTTCACGCAAAGTTACTTCTGTAATTTGTAAACCTGATTTTCTTAACGTTCCCCAGTTTAAGTTAAAATCAAGACGCGTTAAGGCTAGTTTTCATAGTTAGATTTTATTTTAAGACTGTCTTAAGTAACTTCTTTAATGCTAATATGGCATTGTGATTGGTTTATGACATCTTAAGATTGTTCTTAAAAATAAGATTTGACTGTGAATATTGACCTAAATCTGGCAATTTCAGAGGTTATAGGATTATTTTTACCTATTTCATGTTTTATTTCAATATTTGTTTATAATTTTGTTATAAAGCATTTCTAGCCAAACTCCATATAATATTCTTTCTTATTTTTACTTGTAGAATATATACTACTGCAGTTTATCGGTGAAATCCTAGGACACCTTGTAAAATCAAAATTAACAAATATCTATCTTCATCATTATATTGATAAAATATATACAAATTAAAATTTATTCTTTCCTTATAATCATTAATTTATACATTAATTTTACATTATACTTTTATAATAACTATATATACAATATTTTTTGCAGTTAATCCACCGTTTTGTAGTGCCAAGCTTAAATGATCTTTCTAAGATAGATGGACGTATATCATTATCAGAAATTTTGAAAATCCCTGATCGTACCCCTAAAAAAAGAACTTCAGCAAATAATTTGTCGCAACAGGTATATTTATACGAATAAATAAACATTAACAATAGGGATATAAAATTAATTTTTGTTTATTTTATAAATATATCAATATGTGGTCGCTAATATGTATTTGCATAATAATAATACTTAAATCTTGAATGTAATAAAAGTTCTTTAATAATCCGTTAACTTTAATAAAAGTGTTGTTAATTTTGCTTTAGATAAAAGATTCCATATTGAGTAACTCCGATATATATGCCACACCTACCTTTTAATTACCTAAAAGGAATGACAAACAAATAATGTACTTTCTTTTTGTAGCATCGGAATAAGAAGAATAAACTGGAATAAAATAGAATATTCTTGGATTGGAAGAAATAATATTCTTGTTTAAATGTTTATGACATACTGATATAATTAGATTGGATTCTTTA
This sequence comes from Temnothorax americanus, assembly GCF_048541705.1. Classification (NCBI taxonomy): domain Eukaryota; kingdom Metazoa; phylum Arthropoda; class Insecta; order Hymenoptera; family Formicidae; genus Temnothorax; species Temnothorax americanus. The sequence continues at coordinate 448,255 of NW_027509817.1, forward strand.
TATTAAAAACGTTCCTTCTGTTTCTTGAAAGTCTTGCATACGTTATGTCTAGACATCATTTGTATTATTTTGTGTATTACACGTCGCATTATATTATATATATATATATATACATATATCTATACATATAATAAATTATATATATTAAAAAATATATATAGTATAGATATATATTTATATATATTTAATAAAATAACAATAAAAAATAAAATAAAATGTTATATTCTACATTTGTGTTTTATATATATAATAAAGAATAATTAAAACAAAATAAATACACATATCTAGGACTCTTATTTCTCTAGCTTTAATTTCTTAATAATTATATCATTCTTTCACAATGCCGACAATAATTTTTATAGTTTTTTGAATTTGTTATTTGTACTAATGATATTAAATAAAACAGGATTTTTATTTAAAATAAATTAAAATTAAATATTTATTAATATAATATTTATCAAAATATTGATTAATTTATTAATAAAATAATAAAATAAGTAAGTATCTAGATCCAATCTAGAAGTCTAAGGTAAGATTCTTTTATTTATACAAAATACTAGCTGGTTATCCGGGCTTTGCCCTGGAAAACATATGTAGTAAAACACGCAAATAATCTCTCTCTCCTTCTCTTTCTCTCTCTCTCTCTCTCTCTCTCTCTCTCTTTCTCTCTTTTTTTCCCTTTCTTCCTCTCTCCCTTTATCCCTTTTACTCTCTCTTCCTCTCCCTCCCTCTCTCTCTCTCTTTCCCTCTCCCCCTCTTTCTTTCCCTCCCTGTTTTTATATACAATTCTTTGGGATTTGGTCATTTGGAACCGGTTTCCAAAAAGATTGGTAACAAAAAATAGTACACTTTATAGCACTTCCCGGAAAATTTTGTCCCTATTTCATGTATAATTCTTTGAGATTCAATCATCAATTATTTCCCGAAAAATTAAAAAAATTAAAAAAACTGGTTTTCAAAAAAATCGGTAACAAAAACTGTATACATCATGGCGCTCCCCGTAAAATTCTACCCCTACTTTATATATAATTTTTTGCAATTTGGTCAATTAATTCCCAAAAAATTGGAAAAATTTCTGATACCTATTTCCAAAAAAATTGGTAACAAAAAATTATACACATCATGGTATTCCCCGAAAAATTCTACCCTCACTTCGATCATATACAATTCTTCGAGATTCGGTCAATTATTTTCCGAAACATTGAAAGAATTAGAAAAACCGGTTTCCAAAAAATCAATAACAAAAAATTACACACATTTAAAATTTGAAGGATTTGAAGGAGAAACACAATTAAATTTTTTTTATAATGTGGACAATTCTTTAAAATTTAGCCAATTATTTCCCGAAAAATTGAAAAAATTTTGGATACCGGTTCTCAAAAAAATTGGTAATACAAAACTACACAGTTTATAGCACTTTTCGGGAAATTTTACCCCTGTTTTATATACAATTTTTTAAGATTCAGTCAATTAGTTCCCAAAAAATTGAAAAAATTTCGGATACCGGTTCCCAAGAAGATCGGTAACGAAAAACTATACACTCTATAGCACTCCCCGGAAAATTCTACCCCTGATTCATATACAATTCTTTAAAATTCAATCAATTATATTTCCAAAAATTGGGGATATTTTGGATACCGATTTCCAAAAAGATCGGTAATAAAAAACGATACACTCTATAACACTCCCAGGAAAATTCTACCTCTACTTCATATACAATACTTTCAAAACCAGTCGAATAGTTTAAGAGTGCATAAAGGACATACATACATACATTCATTTATATATATATAGATTTTTTGATTTTTTTACCCTTAGTTTCCTTCCTCAATATCCATTTTCTTTAGATTACTTTCCATTTCCATATATTTCTTTTTCCATATATTTCTTTTGACATTTACTAACTGACATATACTGAGTAAAATTATCAACTTATCTATATAGAATGTGAGAAGCCGATTAACTTGAAACTTGGTGACATTTATGAGTATATGTTCGGCTCGAACTTCTGAACTCGAATTTCTGAGCCGAACATATACTCATAAATGTCACCAAGTTTCAAGGGTAAACCAAAGAATAATGTCGCTGCCCTAGATATAGAGGTCGATGTTGAATCTTAATAACGCAAAAATATACGACGATGCACCGGGTAGTGTCTATGTTATTTGTCTGTGTTATGTTATGAAGTTGCTGCTTTCACATATTATATGTCAAAACTGATAAATCAGTCACTTCAATTCGTAACTGTCGCGAGCAATTAATTGATTAGTAAAAACTTATTTAGTGCGACCTTTGACGTTATTAAATTTCACAGTCAATACTACTTTCGGATACCGATTTCCAAAAAGATCGGTAACGAAAAATTATACATTCTATAACACTCCCCGAAAAATTCTACCCCTACTTCATATACAATACTTTCAAAACAAATTTCCAAAAAGATACCGATTCCCAAAAAGATCGGTAACGAAAAACTATACAGTTTATAGCACTCCCCGAGAAATTCTACCCCTACTTCATATATAATTTTTTGCGATTCGGTCAATTAATTCCCGAAAAATTTGAAAAATTTTTGATACCGGTTTCTAAAAAAATCTGGAATTAAAAAATTATACACTTTATAACATTTCCCGGAAAATTCTACCCCCGTTTCATATACAATTTTTTGAGATTCGGTCAATTATTTATCGAAAATTAAAAAAAATTAGAAAAACCGGTTTCCAGAAAATCGGTAACAAAAACTATACACATTATGACACTTCCCGTGAAATTCTATTCCTGTTTCATATATATTTCTTTGAAATTCGGTCAATTATCTTCCTTTATATATATAGATGAATACATTGCTTTTCGAGATATTGATTTAAAAAATCTTTAAACAAATATTATATTTCTAAAACCAAATATTAACATTTATATTAAATGAATGCATTGCTTTTCAAGATATTGATTTAAAACATTTTTAAAGAAAAGATATATTTCTAAAACAAAATTTTATTTATTCAGATTTTGACATTTTACCATTATATATTTTTTTTTTGCGGTAAATATTAAATTTTTTAATATTTTTTTTTGAAAATTATACACATCATGGCGCTCCCCGTAAAATTCTACCCCTACTTCTTTAAAATTCAGTCAATAAATTCCCAAAAAAATGAAGAATTGTCGAATACCGGTTCCCAAAAAGATCGGTAACGAAAAATTATACACTTTATAGCACTCCCCGGAAAATTCTACCCCTGTTTGATCTACAATTCTTTGAAATTCGGTGAATTATTTCTCGAAAAATTAAAAAAATTAGAAAAATCGGTTTCCAGAAAATTGGTAACGAAAAACTATACACATAGTGGCACTCCCCGGAAAATTCTACCCCTATTTCATATACTTTTGGTAAAAATTCGGTTCAGGGGTTTGGGCTGGACGTTGATGAGTGAGTGAGTGAGTGAGTGAGTGAGTGAGTGAGTGAGTGAGTGAGTGAGTCAGTCAGGAGACATCTTCCTTTATATATATAGATTAAAAATCATTTCCTCCCAAAAATACGCCTCCCACCGCCCCCGACACACGATGATCCCCCAGTTGACGGTGTGCACGATTTGAGTCTTCCCATTAATCCTGCAACAAAAACTCAAGAACATTTTACTTTACACACATGTAGCTATCGTTTGACGAAGCGAAAAAAAAAAGAAATTGAGGATCCGGTGATGTTTTGAACTCAAAATATCGATTGATAAAAAAATAGATTCGATCTTTTTGTTATAAACAAAAAAATATTCAATGTATTGCTTTTTTTTTGTCAAACGATAGCTACATATGTGTAAAGTAAAATGTTCTTGAGTTTTTGTTGCAGGATTAATGGGAAGACTCAAATCGTGCACACCGTCAACTGGGGGATCATCGCGCATCGAGGGGGGTGGGAGGCGTATTTTTGGGAGAAAATGATTTTTAATTTTTTCGTGATTAGATAAGAGATAAATAAGTCCACATGCCAAATTTCGCATTGATCCGTTGTACAGTTTCTTCACCAGAAAATTAGAAAAAAGCGATAAATTTAGCGAAAAAAAAGGAAATCCCCCCTTAAGAGAGAAATCAAAACTAGATTTTTACATATATGATTAAAAGTAAATTTACATGTTACCTACGTGGTCTGACAATAAAGTAATAAGACTGAATTTTTTTTCAATACCGGTGACACTGTAAAAACGAGAACGTAGTATTATAGATCGAGAGCTACATTCATGTTTTACACTTTCAGCAAAAATTTCAATTTGATGACATTAACACACGTAATTCTGCAATTATTTGTATAACTTTACGTTTGGGTAACGCGTCAAAAAAATGGAACATAAATATTGAACAGCATTATGTAATCAAAATTTATGTCAAACTTTTTATGTCCATGATTTGTTACCTTTTATGAACATGTTTTAAGAAATCTCGGTCATTTCCAAAAATCTATGATTTGTTACGTTCATAACAGGTGACAAAGCACAGATTTTTGAAAATAACTGAGATCGATTTCTTAAAACATGTTTGTAACAGGTAATAAATCATGGACACAAAAAGTTTGACACAGAAATAGATTGTATAACGCTGCTCAATACTCTATTTTTGTGATGTTATCCAAATATGCAGATATACAAATGATTGTAGAATCACATGTGGTAATGTTATGATATTAAAATTTTTACTAAAAAATTTTTACTAAAAGTAGAGTATAAATATAGCTCTCGGTCTCGCTTTTACCAATTGTTGAAAAAAAATTTAGTCTTATTATTTTATTGACGGACTACGTAATAGTCTTGATAGGAGATTAAAAAATGATATCAAAAGTAATGTCTCTAAGTACATTCAGTATTAGTTTTACAGAAAATATAACACTATATCAGTAAGTAATAAAAAATATTCATATTTTATAAATAAATTATTTAAACTTTGTATGATTTTTTTCTTTATACATATTAGATAAAAGTTATATATTATACGTAAAATATGTACATAGTATTAAGGTTCTTGTTTATTCACTACTACTGTCTTACATAATAGAAATTCTTGTAATTTAAAATTTTTAAAAAAGGTAAAAAAAGGCGCCAAGTACACGTATAATAGTGTATATGTTGTTACCTAAAAAAAAAGAAGGTGGTAGTATTATACCTCGAAAAAACCTAAGTAACAAGTGGTAGATCTTTATATCTCGAAAAATCTCGAAAAAATCTAAGCAGTAGTATCTTTATTTCCGAAAAATTATAACCCAAGTGATACACGTCACAAAATTATGTTACCTTATCAAAAAGAAGAGTCGCGCTTCAAGTGATCTATTACAATTACAAAAAAGAAATGATATCTCTTTAAGTTAGAGCGCCAATTACAGAGAGAACATGTATATTGTCTCAAAAAATAATTGTTGCACTACATTGAAAAATCTTTACATTGTGTCAATTAGAAAAGAATGTATAATAACAATTTTATAAGATTAAAAAATTTTATTTAAATTTAACAAGGGAATACAAGATATTTAAATACAAAGTTATTTAAATGTGTATTTTTTAATGGCCACAAAGAATTACAGAAGTAACAGTACAAAATAAAAATATTTTATTAAAATACATAAATTTTTCTTGTAAAAAAACTTGGCGCTGCTAGACCTTTTAAATAAATAAGGACAACAATAAATAAAAATAATTCAGAGAAGAATACAATGGGAGTAATATTAAATGATTATCAGCGTGGATGTGGGAGTGAGTGATATGGGTGTGCGTGACTACGCGGACGGCGGATAATGCGGCTTATAATTAAGTATAAAATAAGTTTATTTATTTATTTAAAATTTCGAGGTCTAGCAGCGCCAAGTTTTTTTACAAGAAAAATTTATGTATTTTAATAAAATATTTTTATTTTGTACTGTTACTTCTGTAATTCTTTGTGGCCATTAAAAAATACACATGTAAATAACTTTGTATTTAAATATCTTGTATTCCCTTGTTAAATTTAAATAAAATTTTTTAATCTTATAAAATTGTTATTATACATTCTTTTCTAATTGACACAATGTAAAGATTTTTCAATGTAGTGCAACAATTATTTTTTGAGGCAATATACATGTTCTCTCTGTAATTGGCACTCTAACTTAAAGAGATATCATTTTTTTTTGTAATTGTAATAGATCACTTGAAGCGCGACTCTTCTTTTTGATAAGGTAACATAATTTTGTGACGTGTATCACTTGGGTTATAATTTTTCGGAAATAAAGATACTACTGCTTAGATTTTTTCGAGATTTTTCGAGATATAAAGATCTACCACTTGTTACTTAGGTTTTTTCGAGGTATAATACTACCACGTACTTGGCGCCTTTTTTTACCTTTTTTTAAAAAAAGTAATTTTGTGCGGATATCACGCCTTTTTGTAGTATATTACGCATTGTATAAACAGTATGTACAGGATAAAGCTATTTGGAGGTATAATACTACCATTTTGTTTTTTTCGAGGTAACAACATAACAGGGTAACAACATAATACATATACACTATTATGCGTGTACTTGGCGCTCATTTTACCTTTTTTTTAAAAAGGTAATTTTGTACGGATATCACGCCTTTTTGTAGTGTTACGCATCTTAATCTTATAAACAATATATCTTATAATCTCATAAACCGTATATAATACAAGGTATGAAGCTAAAAGTGTTACGGACTATTATTTCTAAAGAAAACAACAATTTAATATTTTGCTCAGTTTTTTAAAAATAATAATCTGTAACACTTTTAGTTGTACACCTTGTATATATTTTTCAATTTTAACATAAAACATAATCGCAATAAAGCATGATTAATGTTAATAAGTCGTTAACTGTAAAATTCTTTATTTATTTTTATTTGCGTGTCTTACTGAATGTTGTTCGCAACTGTATATGTACCGATATCTTCAGGTATCGATATTTTTGATAATTATTTTTACGTCAGACATAATTTTAATTCATCCAATTTTTATTATGTCTAAACATAATTTTTGTCCAATTCTTATTATGTCTAGACATAATTTTAATTCAGCGATTTTTATTATGTCATGACATAATTTTAATTCTGCCGCTAGGGAAATTTTAAGTCGATTTTTATGAATCAAGCTTGAATTCAATGTTTAGGTGTCCCAGGTTGCCGATGACGAGGTCCACATAGCGCGCTCTATAGTTTTCGGTGTCCAGGTGTATTAATACCTTGAATTCGATGGCCACGTGTTCCAAGTTGCCGATGACGAGATCCACATAGTGCGCTTCGTAGTTTTCGGTGTCTACATGTATTAATACCTCGAATTCGATATATACGTGTCCTACATTGGGTGCGTTCAGCCGATACTTTGCTAGTCTAGCAATCGTGAGCAGTCGCTCATTTTCGCTCGTTTCCTCCTTTTTGACTTACTGGATTAAAAAGAGAAGAAACGAGCAAAAACGAGCAACTGCTCACGATTGCTAGGCTAGCGGAGTATCGGCTGAACGCACCCATTCAGATTTAAAGTTATTAATACACCTAGACACCAAAAACTATGAAGCGCACTATGTGGACCTCGTCATCAGCAACATGGGACACCTAGACATCAATTTCAAGATATTAATACACGTAAACACCGAAAACTACGGAGCGCAATATGTGGACCTTGTCATCGGCAACCTGGGACACCTAAACATTGAATTCAACATATTATTACACCTGGACACCGAAAATTACGAAGCGCACTATGTGGACCTTGTCATCGGCAACCTGGGACACCTAGACATCGAATTCAACGTACAATTACACCTGGACACCGAAAACTATGAAGCGCACTATCTGGATCTCGTCATCGGCAACCTGGGACACGTGAACATCAAATTCGAGGTATTATTACACCTAGACACCGAAAACTACGGAGCGCGATATCTGGACCTCGTCATCGGCAACCTGGGACACGTGGACACCGAAAACTACGGAGCGCTCTATGTGGACCTTGTCATCGGCAACCTGGGACACCTAGACATCGCATTCAACGTACGATTACACCTAGACACCAAAAACTATGAAGCGCATTATCTGGATCCCGTCATCGGCAACCTGGGACACGTGGACATCGAATTCAAGATATTAATACACGTAGACACCAAAAACTACGGAGCGCACTATGTGGACCTCGTCATCGGCAACCTGGGACACGTAGACATCGAATTCAACGTATTATTACACCTGGACACCGAAATCTATGAAGCGCATTATCTGGATCCCGTCATCGGCAATAACCTGGGACACGTGGACATCGAATTCAAGGTATTAGTACACGTAGACACCGAAAACTACGGAGCGCACTATGTGGACCTCGTCATCGGCCACCTGGGACACCTAGACATCGAATTCAACGTACGATTACACCTGGACACCGAAAACTATGAAGCGCACTATCTGGATCCCGTCATCGGCAACCTGGGACACGTGAACATCGAATTCAAGGTATTAATACACGTAGACACCGAAAACTACGGAGCGCACTATGTGGACCTTGTCATCGGCAACCTGGGACGCCTAGACATCGCATTCAACGTACGATTACACCTGGACACCGAAAACTATGAAGCGCATTATCTGGATCCCGTCATCGGCAACCTGGGACACGTGGACATCGAATTCAACGTATTATTACACCTGGACACCGAAAACTATAAAGCGCACTATCTGGACCTCGTCATCGGCAACCTGGGATACATAGACATCAAATTCAAGCTTGATTCATAAGAATCGACTTAAAAATTCCCTAGCGGCACTTTCTGCCAAGCATAGAGAACCTTCTTTTCCGTTGACTAAATATTTATTATATATATACCTAATTTACCTAAATAGAAATCTTCCTCCTGACGTATAAGTCTATCGACCTAATTTCGAAATACGCGCGCGATATCGAAACTGGCGATACCTGCGCCGCCAGCGTCGAAAAAGTGAAAGGGACGTTTCTCTGATAATCATAATAATATTGAATGAGAGCGTTAGGAGGAGGAGGAGGAGTATCTTAAAAATATATTTTCACATTTGGACTTTGCGTCGCATTATCTCCGCTCGTAAGGCACGTAGCGGAACATTATGAGAGAAACCCTCCCCTAATTGGACCCCAAGCTATCGATCAAGCCTACTTAGAACTTGATCCGTTCACTCGTTATCGAGATCTCAACATCTCGGGTACTCGCAACCCGTCGCGTCGCGTAAAAGAGTCACGGTCGGTCTCGCTCCGCGTGTACTTGGCGCGAGACACTACCGTGTCTCTTGATAAAAATATTTTTTAATTAAACAACACTATTTAAAAATAAATATAATTTAATATTTCCCCAAAATAAAAGAAAATTTTTTATATATATTTTACAAGTTTTTTTGTTAAATGCAAATATTATGTTATTAATATAATATTTAACATATTTAAAACAGAAATTTTTATTCTGTATTTTCCCATTTTTGATGATGTCACGATCTAAGAATATAATGACAAATAGTTCAGAGTTATTTATCATTACTATCTTATTAAGTTACAGATTTAAAAATAACTTATTACAGCAAATATACATATATTATCTTATATAAAAACTTTATAATTTTTATAAATTATTTGCATTTAATTGTACATCCGTTATTAAATAAAAATATCATTTTTATATTAACCAAAAGGAATGTAAAGTACAGAACACTAACGTAATTTTATGTACTTTTCCACCTGCTCGATATCATCATTTCATGCTATAATTTGAACTCGTTTCCCATCTCCATTATTTAAAAAAAACTTGAAAATTTTGTATTGCGACTTGTTTCCTACATACCGAGGAGCTTCAATACCGTCCACATATCCTACTATCTCACTATAAAAATAATAAAGTAATTAAGAATATTTAAGTTACAATTACAGAAGTATATTGTGCACCTAGGGGAAAAAGCTACGTTTCAAAGACAGTAATCACACGAGTCTGAAAAAGCTTTCTCCCCGTGGTGCACACGATATTTTTTACAACACCTTTATGGAAATGTTTGACTTTTTAATGCCTGTAGAGCGAAATTTGAATGAAATAGAATTATATAATTGGAATTAAAATTATATATACAGGACCGCCATACGGGGCAGAAAGTATCCCTAGGGAGGAAAGTGACCATGCACTTCCCGCCCACTATACAGGGCAGAAAGTAACAACTTTCCTCCCTAAGGAGGAAAGTGATCACTTTCTATCCGCTACGTCATTAATTTTTTCCCTAGGGAGAAAAGTAAGCCTTGGCGTGAAAATAGTCACTTTTGCCCTGCTCTACACGCACGGAAAGTCGAACTTTCTGCGCAGGTATTGTAAAAAGTATTTTTCTTACTACCTCGGTCGAAAGTACGTACTTTCGGCCCCGGTTCCACGGCAGAAAGTCTCATTTTTATGCCTTGGTTAAACTACATGCGCGCCATATAGAATAGCGGGAGTAAAAACTTTAGTTGCGTGCACTGGCACTCAATATATGACAAGATCCCTACCACAATATTACCACAAACCCAATTCACATCGCCCCAACCTCTACTTTTACTTTCACTCGTATAACCTAAAAATTTGTTTACAGTTAGTCAATGATAATGTTTATTAGTAAATTCTATTCAGAAAGTGATTGTGATGATTAGTGTAATAAAAATAAAAATAAAAAATTAAACAAGCACAGTAACAACTGTGCCGCAAACACGTAGAACTACGTCTAATGCACAGTAACAACTGTGCCGCAAACACGTAGAACTACGTCTAATGCACAGTAACAACTGTGCCGCAAACACGTAGAACTATGTCTACTGTCATTATAGGACATATCTAACTGAAACAGTAACAAATGTGCCGCACAACAACAACGTAGAACTACATCAACTGTCACTATTTTAGGGTAAAGTATTCAGCGAGTGAAAGTAGA